>NC_066525.1:18051431-18093931 GCF_024679095.1 Eriocheir sinensis | reverse complement strand
GGAGAGAGAAAAGAAGGGAGAGGGACTTACCTTCCTCCCCTCACCTCTACCTTTAACAAGTTCAATCCTTCCCTACCCCTCCCCACCCCTCTCCCTCCTCCCTTCCTCCCCTTCCCCTCACCTTCAGTAGCGGTGCCGTGTAGTTCATTAATTTTAAGACGCCCACTAAGAGAGAATGGCTTCTTCTTCCTCCTCCTCCTCCTCTTCAACCCCTCCCACTTACACACACACACACACACACGCACACGCACACGCACACGCACATGCATCACGAGGAGCCTCATTCTCTTTTGTACTTATTAATTAGAATGACGACAGTGATTTATGACGACGCTCTCTCTCTCTCTCTCTCTCTCTCTCTCTCTCTCTCTCTCTCTCTCTCTCTCTCTCTCTCTCTCTCTCTCTCTCTCTCTCTCTCTCTCTCTCTCTCTCTCTCTCTCTCTCTCTCTCTCTCTCTCTCTCTCTCTCTCTCTCTTTATTTAAACTGACGAATCTATTGTACACAACACATTTGTATTTTGCCGACGACACTTTATGCGATCGTTCGAAGAGCATATGTTTCACTGTGCACTTTTCAGGGCTTAAAATGTCACTTTTTCTTGTGCATTATTTCAAAAGCCCTTTACACTTGTTCACTGTGTATTTAGCATCACTAGTGGTGTGGGGCATGTTCTTCGCCACCTGTGAGCAGCCACTTTTACCTGCTGGGTGGACATATCCCTCACTGTTGGCCCTGCTGCAGTGAATGTGTTCCACAGGCGAGACACCCTGGAGGTGAAGGTCCGCTGGTGCTGGCTGGCGCGTGACCTCGGCACCCCGACCTGCTCGTGGCTGGAGAGTACCGTTCTCGTATCTCTCACAGCCTCTCACGGGGGGAGCCTCAGTCTCGCCAGGTGTGGTACTCCTTGTACCTGGGCCTTGTGGAACACCACCAGCGCAGCGACGTCCCGGCGGTGCTCCAGAGTGTCAAGATGTATAATAACCTGAGGGGACAGCTGGGGGTTGTTCTCCTGTAACAGTCGCTGCACCCGTCGCTCCACCTTGTCCAGTCTCTGCAGGTGTGTGGTAGCGCTGGACATCCAGGTCAGAGCCCCGTACTCCAGGTAGGATCTTACCTGGGCCTCGTAGAGGAGCATAATTCCTCGCTTGTCGAGGAAATTAGCCACTCTACGAAGAGCAGAGACACGTAGGGAGGCTTGGTGGGCGACGTGTTTCAGGTGGCGGTCGAGGCGCAGCTCTCGGTCCAAGTCCACTCCGAGGATCCTGACGTAATCCTGGAGCGGGAGGGTGACGGAGCCAAACATCACCCTTCCTTCGACAGCTTGTGTGGCTGCCGGGGACCGAGAGATCACCATCGCCTGAGTCTTCTCAGGGGCAAAGTTCACCTGCCAGCGCTCCCCCAACTCCCGTATCAAGCGTAGTTGCTGGTTGACCTCAGCAACCGCTTGCTGGCTTTCTTGGCGAGGGTAGGAGAGGGAGAGCGTGCAGTCGTCAGCGTATGCAGAGACTGCTGGCAGACTCCTGAGAAGGTCGTCGATGTACAGATTCCAGAGGACAGGTCCCAGCACAGATCCCTGAGGGACTGAGGCACCCACTGGGAGGTCCTTGGACTACTGGCCGCCGACGACGACGTGGAGGCTTCTTCCTTGAAGGTAGACGCTCATCAGCATCAGCAGGTCTCTCTCTCTCTCTCTCTCTCTCTCTCTCTCTCTCTCTCTCTCTCTCTCTCTCTCTCTCTCTCTCTCTCTCTCTCTCTCTCTCTCTCTCTCTCTCTCTCTCTCTCTCTCTCTCTCTCTCTCTCTCTCTCTCTCTCTCTCTCTCTCTCTCTCTCTCTCTCTCTCTCTCTCTCTCTCTCTCTCTCTCTCTCTCTCTCTCTCTCTCTCTCTCTCTCTCTCTCTCTCTCTCTCTCTCTCTCTCTCTCTCTCTCTCTCTCTCTCTCTCTCTCTCTCTCTCTCTCTCTCTCTCTCTCTCTCTCTCTCTCTCTCTCTCTCTCTCTCTCTCTCTCTCTCTCTCTCTCTCTCTCTCTCTCTCTCTCTCTCTCTCTCTCTCGGTTCTTGCGATCATAAATTAGTGCGCGTCGACATTAAAGCTCAATCATCAGTGACTGAAAATAAAGTAAAGGTGCCCAATTTCAAAAGAGCTAACTTCGTAGAAATCCGACAAAAACTAACAGAAATACAACTATCAGATGACGGCAACGTAGAGGAAGCCTGGCTAAGCCTTAAAATCACTTACTCACTCAGCAGAACACATTCGTCCCCTTGTGCGAAGCGAATTAACACTAATAAAAGCCCACCGTGGTTTAATAGCGAAATTAAACAATCAGTCAATGAGAGAAAATTGTTTTACAGGTTAAAGAAAGAACAAAGCACGCCCGAAAACATTAGACTTTATAATGATGCCAGGCGACGAGTAAAAAGACTAGTAGGTCAGGCAAAGCGTAGATACGAAGAAAATATTGCAGCCAACTGTAAAAATAATCCGAAATCTTTCTTCAGTTACATAAACAACAGAAAGGCGATCAAAAGTGGTATTGGACCTTTAACAAACAGCGACGGTGCACTAGTGACTGACAGCCAACACATTGCAAACCTCTTAAACAATTACTTTTCCTCGGTGTTTAATACTAACAGTCTTCCTCTCGCTACCACCAACACCAGTACTATTGTAAATCTCGAGCATGCATTGCCTAATTTTGAAATAACAACCGATGAAGTCCTTAAAGCTCTCCATTCACTTAAAACAAATAAAAGTCCTGGACCTGACAAAGTATATCCAACTCTGCTGAAAGAAACAAAGAGCGAAATACTCTCCTCCTCACAACCGTATTCAATATGTCCTTGCGACAAGGCATCGTCCCTTCAGATTGGAAAAGGCTAACGTGACACCGATTTTCAAGAAAGGAGACAAAAAGTACCAGGTAATTACAGGCCCATTAGTCTAACTTCGGTTGTAGGTAAGCTACTTGAGGGCATAATTAGAGACAAAATTGTGAATTACCTTGAAAGCCACTCATTGATTGGGGACTCACAACATGGCTTCCGAAACAAAAGATCCTGCCTATCAATCCTATTAACCTTTTATAACGACCTCTTCACTGTTTATGACGTAACCAAATCACTGGACGTAGTCTATCTTGATTTCCAGAAAGCGTTTGATAAAGTCCCGCATCATAAATTACTTTACAAATTAAAGCAAATAGGTATTGACGGTCAAGTAAACCAATGGATCGCGAATTGGTTGAGCAACAGACAACAAAGAGTAGTGATCGACGGATTTAACTCAGAGTGGGCGCCTGTCACTAGTGGCGTCCCTCAGGGCTCGGTCCTTGGCCCAGTGCTCTTCATTATTTACATCAACGACGTGGATGTTGGACTCAATAACCGCATTAGTAAATTTTCAGACGACACAAAGATTGGCAACTCGGTTCTCACTGACGAAGACAGGCAAAGCCTCCAAGAGGATTTGCACAAAATTTCAGCTTGGTCGGATAGATGGGAGATGCCCTTTAACGTAGACAAGTGCCAGGTCCTTCAAGTTGGAACGAGGAATAAGAAGTTCGAATACGAAATGCGCGGCGTTAAACTCAAAAGCGTTCAATGCGTCAAAGACTTGGGGGTCAAAATCGCGTCAAACCTCAAATTCCCACAGCAATGCATCGATGCAGCAAATAAAGCGAACAGAATGTTGGGCTTCATTAAAAGAAACTTTGTATTCAAGAATAAAGATGTAATACTCCAGCTCTACAACAGTTTAGTCAGACCCCACTTGGAATATGCGGTACAGTTTTGGTCTCCCCACCATGCAAAGGATATTGCTAAATTAGAAGGTGTTCAGCGTCGGGCAACGAAAATGATCCCTTCCTTGCGCAACAAATCCTACGAAGTAAGGCTTTCTACCCTTAACATGTTCTCTCTTGAGAAACGTCGCCTCCGAGGAAAACTGATCGAATGTTTTAAAATACTTAATGGTTTCACGAATGTAGACAGATCAACATTGTTTATGATCGATGACACTTTGCGCACGAGGAACAATGGCATAAAACTCAGATGTAGACAAGTAAATTCAGACTGCACCAAATTTTTCTTCACCAACGTTGTAGTGCGAGAATGGAATAAGCTTCCACCGTCAGTGGTCCAGTGTAACACGATTGACTCCTTCAAAAATAAGCTCGACCGTCACTTCCTTCAACAAAATATCAACTAGAGTAGAAATGCAACGTTTTGGAGTCTTCTGATTAATGTAAAATCACTTAGGTTTAAGGACAGACCACCAAGTCTGGACCATGGGGTCTGTGTGGTCTGATTTTCTATGTAAATCTATGTAAATCTCTCTCTCTCTCTCTCTCTCTCTCTCTCTCTCTCTCTCTCTCTCTCTCTCTCTCTCTCTCTCTCTCTCTTTTTTATTTATTTAAACAGGGCTTACAGAAGATTGTGCTAAAGTTGAAGATTTTAAGCTTCATCTATCTATAGCTACATACAAGACACATTGAATTACTGCCTAGAAGTCCTAATCCAGCTGTTCACCTCCCGTTTGAAGATTTGAAGTGACGCGCGATGGTGGAGGTCGGTGTGGCGAACAAGATGGTTCCACAGGCGGCTGTAGCGGGGCTGGAAGGAGCGGAAGTGGTGTTCTGTCCTGGAGAAGGGTACAGCCACTTGTTCCTGTCTGTGGGGTGCTGCTCGGGTGGGGTGTATGGGGGTTGGGGGCGCGGGGAGCTTGAGAGCTGCCAGGTGGGGGGTGTTTAGGTTGTGTGCCTTGAACATTACACACAGGCCTGCCACATCCCTGCGCTCCTGGAGAGGTTGCAGGGAGCCACGCGCGTGTTGAGGACCTGTGCGCTGTATCAGACGCTGGGCTCTGGCCTGGACACGATCCAGCGTTGCAAGGTAGGATGGAGGGCAGGAGGACCAGGCGAGGGGGGAATACTCCATGAGGGGGCGTACTTGTGCCTTGTAGAGCACCTCAGTCCCTTTGGCGTCAAGTAGATGGGAGATGCGCCGTACACAGCTGAGTTTCCATGCTGCATTTTTTGATATTTTTTTAGCATGGTTGGTGAAGGAGAGTCCCGCGTCGAACTCCACTCCGAGAATGGAGATGGAGTCTTGAAGGGGTAGCGTTTTCCCCTCCAGTTGTATCCCCGGCCCGGCTAGATTGTTGATATCTCGCCTGCGGGATATTACCATTGCTTGTGTTTTGTCAGGGGCCAGGGTGACTTGCCAGCAGCCGCTCCAGGCGATGATTTTGTCGAGTGCCATGTTGATGCGACACACTGTGCCTTGCCAGTCCTGTCTGTCGCGTCGCTGGTGAAGGCAAGGGTGCAGTCGTCAGCGTACGCCTGGGCCTCAGGGATGAGCTGGAGAATATCACTGAAATAAACATTCCACAGTAGAGGCCCTAGTACGCTGTCCTGGGGCACGCTTGCATTGATGGGGTGCTGGCTTGAGGTGTTGCCGTTAATCACCATCTCTCTCTCTCTCTCTCTCTCTCTCTCTCTCTCTCTCTCTCTCTCTCTCTCTCTCTCTCTCTCTCTCTCTCTCTCTCTCTCTCTCTCTCTCTCTCTCTCTCTCTCTCTCTCTCTCTCTCTCTCTCTCTCTCTCTCTCTCTCTCTCTCTCTCTCTCTCTCTCTCTCTCTCTCTCTCTCTCTCTCTCTCTCTCTCTCTCTCTCTCTCTCTCTCTCTCTCTCTCTCTATCTCTCTCTCTCTCTCTCTCTCTCTCTCTCTCTCTCTCTCTCTCTCTCTCTCTCTCTCTCTCTCTCTCTCTCTCTCTCTCTCTCTCTCTCTCTCTCTCTCTCTCTCTCTCTCTCTTCTTCATTTTACATTCAAGTTTTTTTATGGTTTTAGGCTCTCTCTCTCTCTCTCTCTCTCTCTCTCTCTCTCTCTCTCTCTCTCTCTCTCTCTCTCTCTCTCTCTCTCTCTCTCTCTCTCTCTCTCTCTCTCTCTCTCTCTCTCTCTCTCTCTCTCTCTCTCTCTCTCTCTCTCTCTCTCTCTCGTTATCTATCTATCTATCTATCTATCTATCTATCTATCTATCTATCTATCTATCTATCTATCTCCTGGTGGGCCTTCTGCAGGTAGCTAATTAGTCGTGTAAGTGTAGACACATTCACCTGGTTTCACTGCCTTCCTTTAGAGCCGGATCACGAGGCGTTAAGTCTGCCGTTTGTCGTCCGTGTCGTCCTTACTTCCCTCTAGTGCTTGGAGTGTCTGTACGTCGCTGTGTCTGGTCCGCGATGTCTCCGTCTGTCAGTGTTTACGTGTGGGTCGTACGTCTTTTGTTTTTATTTGTGTTTGTTGTGTTTTCCTTCGTGTTTTTTTTATAGCTGTCTTCGTTTGTGTAATGTCTGGGTCTTAGTTCTCGGGTTTTTCTTGTTTTCTTTCCTGCTTGCCTTCCTGTTCGTCATGTCAGGGTCTTAGTTCTCGTGTTTTTCTTGTTTTCTTTCCTGCTTGCCTTCCTGTTCGTCATGTCAGGGTCTTAGTTTTCGTGTTTTTCTTGTTTTCTTTCCTGCTTGCCTTCCTGTTTGTCATGTCAGGGTCTTAGTTCTCGTGTTTTTCTTGTTTTCTTTCCTGCTTGCCTTCCTGTTTGTCATGTCAGGGTCTTAGTTCTCGTGTTTTTCTTGTTTTCTTTCCTGCTGGCCTTCCTGTTTGTCATGCCTGGGTCTTAGTTCTCGTGTTTTTCTTGTTTTCCTTTCCTGCTTGCTTTCCTGTTTGTCATGTCTGTTTTTTGTTTCGTTTCTTTCTTTATTTTTAGTCTACGTCTGTCTTTACGTTACGTCTGGATCTTAGCTCATTCGTTTTTGTTTCGTGTTACCATAAGTTTTGTTTCTCCAGGTTAGGTTAGATTGGGTTGCTATCGGTAGTGTATATATTTGTCTCCCTGTCCCTTCGTCTTTCTATCCGTTTATTTTCAGATATTTCTCGTCCTTCATCTTTTTCCTTTTATGTTTTATTTGGTTTGTTATTCTTTATGTTGTTAATCTCTCTCTCTCTCTCTCTCTCTCTCTCTCTCTCTCTCTCTCTCTCTCTCTCTCTCTCTCTCTCTCTCTCTCTCTCTCTCTCTCTCTCTCTCTCTCTCTCTCTCTCTCTCTCTCTCTCTCTCTCTCTCTCTCTCTCTCTCTCTCTCTCTCTCTCTCTCTCTCTCTCTCTCTCTCTCTCTCTCTCTCTCTCTCTCTCTCTCTCTCTCTCTCTCTCTCTCTCTCTCTCTCTCTCTCTCTCTCTCTCTCTCTCTCTCTCTCTCTCTCTCTCTCGGAATTTAGGAGGAACGTGCGTTTAACCTCAAGGAAATTGGTCGATCATGCGTAATCATGGCGTGTGCGTTAATTAGCATCGCGAACACACACACACACACACACACACACACACACACACACACAAACACAACAATAACAACAACAACAACATAGGGCCATTTGTTATCTATTTCATGTCACTTGCCTTGAAAATACTGAGATAGATGGATAGAGAGACAGACAGACAAACAGACTGATTGACAGATAGATAGATAGATAGATGGATAGATAAATAGATGTACATAGAAAGATAGGCAAATAGATTAAAAAAAACGAGAAATCTCCAGCTTTAACATCCAGCAAACGCCAAACACCCCAGAACCTCTTAGTGCTGTGGTTGTTGTTGTTGTTGTTGTTGTTGTTGTTGTTGTTGTTGTTGTTGTTGTTGTTGTTGTTGTTGTTGTTGTTGTTGTTGTTGTTGTAAGAGGTGACGAAGGTAACTAATGGTTTTACTTGCCGAGGGAGAGGCTGGAGGGAAAAGAGAGAGTCGGAAGAAGAGGAAATAAAAAAAAAAACTCCTCCGGCTCCTCCTTCTCCCTCCCTTTTTTCCTCCTACATCTCCAACTCCTCCTCCTCTTCCTCCTCCTCCAACAGACAAAAGGCAGGGAAAAAAAATGAGCGAAACATGTGAAAAATGTATTGCGTAAAAAAAGGAAAATATGTGGGTAGGTAATGACTGAAACGAGAGGGATTATATATATTAAGGAAGTGGTAAGTAATGGTGGCGGTGGTGGTGATGATAATGCCGAGGAGAGGGGAAGGGGAGGGGGAGTAAATGGTTCCCCTCGTTATAAAATTGAGAAAGTGAGGGGAAGCGAAGGGAAGAGAGGGGAAGAGAGGGAAGGAGTCCTTTGTGATGATGAGGGACGGGGCGATAGAGGCATGCTAATGGTGTGTGTGTGTGTGTGTGTGTGTGTGTGTGTGTGTGTGTGTGTGTGTGTGTGTGTGTGTGTGTGTGTGTGTGTGTGTGTGTGTGTGTGTTTGTGAAGATCGGGATGGGTACGATTCAGTATGTGTGGTGAGGAGATTATAAGTTCAGTAATAAGGCAAAAAAGTGTTGTATATGATTCTCTCTCTCTCTAGGAGACTTTAACCTCCCCCATATCGACTGGGCGACACTGTCAGGTAAAGAAGGCGAGTCACATAGAATGATCGAATTTCTAGAAGAAAATTATCTAAGCCAAATGGTTTCTGAACCAACTCGACAAAATAACATACTCGACCTTGTTATAACGACCCAAGATAACCTAGTCAGTAATGTCACGGTAGGAGAACACCTCGGTTCTTGCGATCATAAATTAGTGCGCGTCGACATTAGAGCTCAAACATCAGTGACTGAAAATAAAGTTCAGGTGCCCAATTTCAAAAGAGCTAATTTCGTAGAAATCCGACAAAAACTAACAGAAATACAACTATCAGATGACGCCAATGTTGAGGAAGCCTGGCTAAGCTTTAAAAATCACTTACTCACTCAGAAGAACACATTCGTCCCCTTGTGCGAGAAGCGAATTAACACTAATAAAAGCCCACCGTGGTTTAATAGCGAAATTAAACACTCAGTCAAGGAGAGACAATTGTTTTACAGGTTATAGAAAGAACAGAGCACGCCCGAAAACATTAGACTTTATCATGATGCCAGGCGACGAGTAAAAAGATTAGTATGTCAGGCAAAGCGTAGATATGAAGAAAATATTGCAGCCAACTGTGAAAATAATCCGAAATCTTTCTTCAGTTACATAAACAACAGAAAGGCGATCAGAAGTGGAATTGGACCTTTAACAAACAGCGACGGTACACTAGTGACTGACAGCCAACACATTGCAAACCTCTTAAACAGTTACTTTTCCTCGGTGTTTAATACTAACAGTCTTCCTCCCACTATCACCAGCACCAGTACTAATGTAAATCTCGAGCATGCATTGCCTAATTTTGAAATAACAACCGATGAAGTCCTTAAAGCTCTCCACTCACTTAAAACAAATAAAAGTCCCGGACCCGATAAAGTATATCCTATACTGCTTAAAGAAACAAAGAGCGAAATACTCTTCTCCCTCACAACCGTATTCAATATGTCCTTGCGACAAGGCATCGTCCCTTCGGATTGGAAAAAGGCTAACGTGACACCGATTTTTAAGAAAGGAGACAAAAACATACCAGGTAATTACAGACCCATTAGTCTAACTTTAGTTGTAGGTAAGCTACTTGAGAGCATAATTAGAGACAAAATTGTGAGTTACCTCGAAAGCCATCCATTAATTGGGGATTCACAACATGGCTTCCGTAACAAAAGATCTTGCCTATCAAACATATTGACCTTTTATAACGACCTCTTCTCAGTTTATGACGTAACCAAATCATTGGACGTAGTCTATCTTGATTTCTAGAAAGCGGTTGATAAAGTCCCACATCATAAATTACTTTATAAATTAAAGCAAATAGGTATTGACGGTCAAGTAAACCAATGGATCGCGAATTGGTTGAGCAACAGACAACAAAGAGTAGTGATTGACTGATTTAACTCAGAGTGGGCGCCGGTCACTAGTGGCGTCCCTCAGGGCTCGGTTCTTGGCCCAGTGCTCTTCATTATTTACATCAACGACATGGATGTTGGACTCAATAATCGCATTAGTAAATTTGCAGACGAGACAAAGATTGGTAACTCGGTTCTCACTGAGGAAGACGGGCAAAGCCTCCAAGAAGATTTGCACAAAATTTCAGCTTGCTCGGATAGATGGGAGATGCCCTTTAGCGTAGACAAGTGCCAGGTCCTTCAAGTTGGAACAAGAAATAAGAAGTTCGATTACGAAATGCGAGGAGTTAAACTCACAAGCGTTCAATGGGTTAAGGACCTGGGGGTCAAAATCGCGACAAACCTCAAATTCTCACATCAATGCATCGATGCAGCAAATAAAGCGAACAGAATGTTGGGCTTTATTTAAAGAAACTTTTTATTCAGGAATAAAGATATAATACTTCCGCTCTACAATAGTTTAGTCAGAACCCACTTGGAATATGCGGTACAGTTTTGGTCTCCTCACCATGCAAAGGACATTGCTAAATTAGAAGGTGTTCAGCGTCGGGCAACAAAAATGATTCCTTCCTTGCGCAACAAATCCTACGAAGAAAGGCTTTCCACCCTTAACATGTTCTCTCTTGAGAAACGTCGCCTCCGAGGAAAACTGATCGAATGTTTTAAAATACTTAATGATTTCACGAATGTAGACAGAACAAAATTGTTTATGATCGATGACACTTTGCGAACGAGGAACAATGGCATAAAACTCAAATGTAGACAAGTAAATTCAGACTGCACCAAATTTTTCTTCACCAACGTTGTAGTGCGAGAATGGAATAAGCTCCCACCGTCAGTGGTCCAATGTAACACGATTGACTCCTTTAAAAACAAGCTCGACCGTCACTTCCTTGAACTTAATATTAACTAGAGTAGAAAAGCAACGTTTTGCAGCCATCTGATTAGTGTAGATTCACTTAGGTTTAAGGACAGACCACCTAGTCTGGACCATGAGGTCTGTGTGGTCTGATTTTCTATGTAATTCTATGAAATTCTATGACTTTGTAATTCTCTCTCTCTCTCTCTCTCTCTCTCTCTCTCTCTCTCTCTCTCTCTCTCTCTCTCTCTCTCTCTCTCTCTCTCTCTCTCTCTCTCTCTCTCTCTCTCTCTCTCTCTCTCTCTCTCTCTCTCTCTCTCTCTCTCTCTCTCTCTCTCTCTCTCTCTCTCTCTCTCTCTCTCTCTCTCTCTCTCTCTCTCTCTCTCTCTCTCTCTCTCTCTCTCTCTCTCTCTCTCTTTTACGTATTTGAATCTCATGAGCCAGCGGGTTTTTTCTTCCTTCACACTGCGAGACTTGCACTTACACTGTATTTTTACAAGGAAGGGATGGAGGGTGGAGGGAGGCAAGGAGGGTCACTATCTTTGAGATGATGGAAGGTTGGGGAGGCTGGGGATGCATATGACTGTTCCTTCAAGTGGTTGGTTTGAGAGGAGTAGGTGTGGGGGTGTATGTGAAGGTGTGAGGTGGAGGTAGATGGGAATACGTGTGTTATATTGAGGTGATAAGGTCTGAGGGTCTGTGAGGAGGCTGGGCTAGCTTTTTATTTTCAGGGTATTGTTGTGGCCAAGAGGAAGTGAGAGGAAGCTTGAATGGGAGCAGGGAAATGAGTGTCCTCGAGGTCTTGCAGTTGTAAGGCTCGTCTCTAATGAGGGTTTAACGGTCGCTTCCGGTGAGAATTGGGAAGGTTCTGTCGACTGCCTGCTAAGAGGAAGAAAGAAAATTGGGGAGTTTCACATTTCCAAAGGCGGATAATGTTTGTGTTTGTGAGGGAGTCTGTACAGTACATGCTGATGAGGGTGGTTGTCCTGTAAGCTTGGTGGGTGGAGGTGGGGGATAGGAAAATAGAGAGAGCAAGAAGTAACGTTTTTCTAAGGGGCAATGACTTCACCAGCGGAGGAAGAGGGGGAGGGAATGGAGGCCTGCATTGTCAGTTTCCTTGTTTTTCTTTCCTTCTATTTCGTACATTTTATACTTTTTCCCGCTGCTGTTTTTGTCGATTGGAAACTCTGGAACTATAAACCGAAGAGCAGAGACATTGATAGCCTTACCATGATCTTAATAGCCACGAGACCACGAGGCTGGGAATGTGACTCTTCTTCCATCGTTGCATTCCTTTTAAGTTGTAATTCTCGTCGGCGGAGAACCAAACGAGGATGACGCAGGCAACTGAGACACCCTCAAATTCCTCGGCTTCTCAAAATTATACTCTCGGAGGTTTCTGTTATTGTCGCAGCTTTTAGTTTCTCGTAATTTCCGTCAACGAGGAATCCAAAAGTCTCGTAGAACGTTACTTATAGAACGGTGGACTCGCTGGCTCCTACGATAAAGGGGTAACAAATGAAGGGCCGGAAATTCGGCCTTCTCAATTGTCCCAAAATCGAGGGTTGTATATCCCTTAAAACGAACCATGCTTGTCCACGGCCCAGTAGGTTCAAATAGACAGGAATGCGGGGAATGAGCTTGATTGGCGTATAGCGAGGCATTTATTCCTTTGCACTCAGCGATATTTTAAGTTATTTGACCTTCCTTTCTGGACCCTCCTCAATATTTTGTTTGGTCCGAAAAGGGGAAAGGGATTGGACTGTGAAAAATAGGAGGGGGACGAACTGGTGGAAGAATAGTAGAAGGTTGACTTGTAGGTGGAGAGAGAGTAGGAGAAGGGGACGATAATAGCAGATGTGGAAGAGAAGGACCAATAGAAGGAAGAAAAGATAGAGGAATTAGTTATGAAAAGAAACGGAAAGCTAAAATGAAGTGTAGAAGTGACAGGAGGCATATAACAGTGAATGGGTAATATGGGTAGCCTACGTTATGAGTCTGACAATCAAATTACCTTTCCTATTCAGCTTCCTTAGTTGACTGAAAGTGTTAGTCGAGCAGAGATGAAGTAATGGAGGGAGAGGCGCCATACGTTATTGGAAGGGGCACAGGCTAATGGACGGCATAGATAATTTTGACATATTGACTGGAATATAAGTGGCCGAGGACATCAGGGAAAGCTAGGCATGGAAATGTGTTGAAAGTAATGATGAAGTGAGGTGAACGAAAGAGAGGTAAGGAATAATGAGGCTAAAGAGAAGAGAGGAAATTTTTGGTTTGTGAAAGATGGAGAGAAAGAAATTCCGTTTGTTTGAAATTCAAGTGAGAAGAAGGAAGGTAAAGTAAGGAGAGGTGAAGAGCGAGAGAGAGAGAGAGAGAGAGAGAGAGAGAGAGAGAGAGAGAGAGAGAGAGAGAGAGAGAGAGAGAGAGAGAGAGAGAGAGAGAGAGAGGAGAGAGAGAGAGAGAGAGAGAGAGAGAGAGAGAGAGAGAGAGAGAAGAGAGAGAGAGAGAGAGAGAGAGAGAGAGAGATTTACATAGAAAATCAGACCACACAGACCCCATGGTCCAGACTTGGTGGTCTGTCCTTAAACCTAAGTGATTTTACATTAATCAGAAGACTCCAAAACGTTGCACTTCTACTCTAGTTGATATTAAGTTGAAGGAAGTGCCGGTCGAGCTTATTTTTGAAGGAGTCAATCGTGTTACACTGGACCACTGATGGTGGAAGCTTATTCCATTCTCGCACTACAACGTTGGTGAAGAAAAAATTTGTGCAGTCTGAATTTACTTGTCTACATCTGAGTTTTACGCCATTGTTCCTCGTGCGCAGACTGTCATCGATCATAAACAATGTTGATCTGTCTACATTCGTGAAACCATTAAGTATTTTAAAACATTCGATCAATTTTCCTCGGAGGCGACGTTTCTCAGGAGAGAACATGTTAAGGGTAGCCTTTCTTCGTAGGATTTGTTGCGCAAGGAAGGGATCATTTTCGTTGCCCGACGCTGAACACCTTCTAATTTAGCAATATCCTTTGCATGGTGGGGGGACCAAAACTGTACCGCATATTCCAAGTGGGGTCTGACTAAACTGTTGTAGAGCGGGAGTATTACATCTTTATTCTTGAATACAAAGTTTCTTTTAATGAAGCCCAACATTCTGTTCGCTTTATTTGCTGCATCGATGCATTGCTGTGAGAATTTGAGGTTTGACGCGATTTTGACCCCCAAGTCTTTGACGCATTGAACGCTTTTGAGTTTAACGCCGCGCATTTCGTATTCGAACTTCTTATTCCTCGTTCCAACTTGAAGGACCTGGCACTTGTCTACGTTAAAGGGCATCTCCCATGTATCCGACCAAGCTGAAATTTTGTACAAATCCTCTTGGAGGCTTTGCCTGTCTTCGTCAGTGAGAACCGAGTTACCAATCTTTGTGTCGTCTGCAAATTTACTAATGCGGTTATTGAGTCCAACATCCACGTCGTTGATGTAAATAATGAAGAGCACTGGGCCAAGGACCGAGCCCTGAGGGACGCCACTAGTGACAGGCGCCCACTCTGAGTTAAATCCGTCAATCACTACTCTTTGTTGTCTGTTGCTCAACCAATTCGCGATCCATTGGTTTACTTGACCGTCAATACCTATTTGCTTTAATTTGTAAAGTAATTTATGATGCGGGACTTTATCAAACGCTTTCTGGAAATCAAGATAGACTACATCCAGTGATTTGGTTACGTCATAAACAGTGAAGAGGTCGTTATAAAAGGTTAATAGGTTTGATAGGCAGGATCTTTTGTTTCGGAAGCCATGTTGTGAGTCCCCAATCAATGAGTGGCTTTCAAGGTAACTCACAATTTTGTCTCTAATTATGCCCTCAAGTAGCTTACCTACAACCGAAGTTAAACTAATGAGCCTGTAATTACCTGGTACTTTTTTGTCTCCTTTCTTGAAAATCGGTGTCACGTTAGCCTTTTTCCAATCTGAAGGGACGATGCCTTGTCGCAAGGACATATTGAATACGGTTGTGAGGGATCATAGTATTTAGCTCTTCGTTTCTTTCAGCAGAGTTGGATATACTTTGTCAGGTCCAGGACTTTTATTTGTTTTAAGTGAATGGAGAGCTTTAAGGACTTCATCGGTTGTTATTTCAAAATTAGGCAATGCATGCTCGAGATTTACAATAGTACTGGTGTTGGTGGTAGCGAGAGGAAGACTGTTAGTATTAAACACCGAGGAAAAGTAATTGTTTAAGAGGTTTGCAATGTGTTGGCTGTCAGTCACTAGTGCACCGTCGCTGTTTGTTAAAGGTCCAATACCACTTTTGATCGCCTTTCTATTGTTTATGTAACTGAAGAAAGATTTCGGGTTATTTTTACAGTTGGCTGCAATATTTTCTTCATATCTACGCTTTGCCTGACCTACTAGTCTTTTTACTCGTCGCCTGGCATCATTATAAAGTCTAATGTTCTCTGGCGTGCTTTGTTCTTTCTTTAACCTGTAAAACAATTTTCTCTCATTGACTGATTGTTTAATTTCGCTATTAAACCACGGTGGGCTTTTATTAGTGTTAATTCGCTTCTCGCACAAGGGGACGAATGTGTTCTGCTGAGTGAGTAAGTGATTTTTAAGGCTTAGCCATGCTTCCTCTACGTTGCCGTCATCTGATAGTTGTATTTCTGTTAGTTTTTGTCGGATTTCTACGAAGTTAGCTCTTTTGAAATTGGGCACCTTTACTTTATTTTCAGTCACTGATGATTGAGCTTTAATGTCGACGCGCACTAATTTATGATCGCAAGAACCGAGGTGTTCTCCTACCGTGACACTACTGACAAGGTTATCTTGGGTCGTTATAACAAGGTCGAGTATATTATTTTGTCGAGTTGGCTCAGAAACCATTTGGCTTAGATAATTTTCTTCTAGAAATTCGATCATTCTATGTGACTCGCCTTCTGTACCTGACAGTGTCGCCCAGTCGATATGGGGGAGGTTAAAGTCTCCTAATATCAGTGAGTCGCTGTTATTAAGTGACTGCCTTAAGACGCTGTACATTTCAAGTTCGTCATCGAGTGATTGCCCGGGAGGTCTGTAGGTGACAGATATATTTAAATTGACTTTTGCAATGTTTACTCGCACGCACAAGTGTTCAACGTTTCTGTTTGCCGGTGTTTTGTCAGTGGGTTGCAAATAGCTTTTGACATAAAGGGCGACGCCACCGCCTCTACGGTTTACACGATCTTTGTTGAAGAGTCTGTAGCCATCTATGTTGTATTCGGAACTTAAATCAATATTTGTGGTGTCGATAAATGTTTCGGTTATAGCAATTATGTCAAAATTTTCTGTTAAAGCAAGACATCTCAGCTCATCAAATTTGTTTCTTAGGCTACGCGCATTGAAACTAAGGATTTTTAAGTTATCTAGAGGCTTGGTAATAGAGGTGGTGGTACTTGCGGGATCACGGTTACGGGTTTGTTGTGATGCACGGCGTCTATTTACACGGGCGGGGTGGAGGGACGTGGCCATGACTCGTTTTTTGCTCGGTAAAGAGAGAGAGAGAGAGAGAGAGAGAGAGAGAGAGAGAGAGAGAGAGAGAGAGAGAGAGAATATACAGATGCTAAATATGTCTCACTATGTCATGTCGTGTATCTATTGTGTCGCGTCTGTCGGTCGCTCTGTTGTTTAGTCTGAATCGCCTCCTCGTCGTGGCTGTCATGCCCCATCTCTCTACGTATATATCGCCTTGCTGGGTTATATAATATGTGTCTCGCCGTGTCTCGCCGTTTTGCTGTATTGCCGTGTCCCCGCCCTTCGTTAGTAGAGCCAGAAGTGTCGCCATCGTTTCCAGCTGTAGTCGCGTCCATCCTCCTTGCTATCGTCTGGCCGTCACGCCTGTCGTGTGATAAATGTCCTTCTCCAGACGCCTAGATCACGGACAGGTTAATGAAATTCCACCTGTGTCATCTGTGTGTTCCTGTGCCTGGAGGTATTGCAGGTATGTTATGCCGGGCATGGAAAGGAATTAAGAAAATGAATGTGAGTGAAAAATGATATGATAATGAAGAGGATGGTGATGATGGGGAGAGGAGGGATGGTGACGTATGGTGTGTGTGTGTGTGTGTGTGTGTGTGTGTGTGTGTGTGTGTGTGTGTGTGTGTGTGTGTGAGAGAGTGAGAGAGAGAGAGAGAGAGAGAGAGAGAGAGAGAGAGAGAGAGATGAGGGGAAAGGAGAAAGAAAGCATTTGAAAAGAGTTGGAGAGTAGGTGAGGGGAAGCGAGAGGGATTTAGTAATGGTGGTAAGAGAGTGAGATAATAAGAGAGAGAGAGAGAGAGAGAGAGAGAGAGAGAGAGAGAGAGAGAGAGAGAGAGAGAGAGAGAGAGAGAGAAAAAAAAAGTTTCATTGGAGGGGGACCTGAAAGAGAAAATTCATAGAAGAAAAATTTCGTGAATGAGGGGTGACGGAGGAAGAAGGAAGAAGGATTTCAGCGATGACGTAAAAGCCGGCGATGAAAAAAATTGTGAGAAAATAAAGAAAAATAATTGAACCGGATGAAGAAAAAGAAACATAGTGAATTGCAGGTGATGAATGAGCCTTAAGTGAGGCGAATGGAGAAGAAGCAAATTGAAAACATAAGTAAACAGATAATTGAGTGATGAATTAAAACGGTGTGATGATATGAAGCAAAAAAATAAAAGAAAGAGAAGAAGAAGAGAAAAGATTTAAGAGATGACGTGAAAAAACAACAACGAGGAGAGAAAATAGCGACTGTAATCGAAAGTAAATGAACCAGGCAAAGAAAAAAGGTGAAAATATATTCAGTTTTAAGTGATGAGTGAGGATTAAATGACGCTAGACGATGAGAAATGTCTTGGAAATGAATAAAAACAGAACAGATCGAGGTGAAAGAGAAGTGAAGAAAAGAGGACAATGTGATTTTTTTTTCACAGCAAAGGAGACAGCACAAGGGCACACACAAAAAGGAAACAGCAATTAAAACAAAAGCCCGCTACTCGCTGCTCCTGTAAAGAATCCGAAGAGGTGGCCGATGCTGTAAAACGGTGGGATGACAGGAGCCGATTAATCCCCGTCCGCTGTGTTACCTCCACCTCGGCGTCGACAGGTGGCGGCGTCCCTCGAGTGATAAGTTGCACACCTTCGGCAGCGACCATTAAGAAGCCGTGGCTCGCCGGGCTGCCGCACACACCGCCGCGGGAAGCCGAATTCGAGTCATTAATATACGTTAGGAAGTACACGCCGAGAGAGAGAGAGAGAGAGAGAGAGAGAGAGAGAGAGAGAGAGAGAGAGAGAGAGAGAGAGAGAGAGACACGACCAGACAAGACCAGACGAGACCAGACCAGACAAGAGAGACAAGAGAAGAGAGAGAAGAGAGAGAGAGAGAGAAGAGAGAAGAGAAGAAGAGAGAGAAGAGAGAGAGAGATGAGAGAGAGAAGAGGAGAGAGAGAGAGAGAGAGAGAGAGAGAGAGAGAGAGAGAGAGAGAGAGAGAGAGAGAGAGAGAGAGAGAGAGAGAGAGAGAGAGAGAGAGAGAGAGAGAGAGAGGTCGTGGGGGGGGTATGGGGGAAGAGTCACCAGGAGAACCCTGCCGCCGGTATGATATGCAGGGTGCTTGTATGTGTGTGTGCCTGATGCCCCCGTCGCCTGCCTCACTCCTCCTCAAACCGCGCCGAGAGTGTTTGGTCGGGCGCCGGGGAAGATGAGGAAAGAAGGCAAGTCCTCAGCTCAAACCTTCCTCTGTTTGTCAGTCTACATTATCTTAGAAAGTGACTGCCGCTTTTTTGTATAGCTCGAGGAAAGCGCTTTTTATATATATTCTTTTTTTTTTTTTTTTACAGCAGAGGAGACAGTGCAAGGGCGTAAAAAAAAAAGCCCGCTACTTACTCTCCTACTTACTTACTGCTACTCCTCTTACTACTCCTACTTACTTACTTACTTACTGCTCCTTTTGTCTGATATTCTTAATAAAGCGATAGAAGAACAGAGTGGTGTTATTTTATTTTATGTTTTATGGCTTGAGACTTTCCTTATGTTCTCATTCGTAAAAGAATAACTTTGTACTCGTTTCAAATAAAGCAAGATAGAATAAATAGACAAAAGTGATATTGTATTTCATTTGTTTGTCCGTATTTTCCTTCCTTCCGCCGCCGCCGCCAATCTGCACCTCGTCAACCTTTCCGCGGCGTGATACAACGACGGTCCGGTACAAGCGCTTCACGGGGCCACGCTGATCCCGATTACAGGGACAGGCCGTACAGACACAGCCGGCGAGATCTTCCCAAAGCCCCGACATTATGCTTGGCCAGCCGCTAAAAATATCGACAATGCTGACTAAGCCCTCGAAGGCGCCCATCTCTGTCTTTGGTAAATGTCAGGGGGACGAGGAGTGTGGCGGCGGCGCTGCGGACGGCTCTCGCGGCGACTCTGATATCACGGGAAGGTTTACAGTCGGCCTTCTCCGCCTTGTCGTGGGTCCAGTCTGTCCTTGATATCACGGACACCACCGACACCAACACGCACACACATCACACCCTCCTCCTCTTCCTCCTCCTCCTCCTCCTCCTCCTCCTCCTCTTTCTCCTCCTTTCTTCTCATTCTCTTTTTCCTGTGGGTTTTTTTTCCCGTCTCAGCCAGCGTCAGATTTCCACAGACTGGGACGCTCTTGGCCGTGTTACATCACTCTGTGTGTGTGTGTGTGTGTGTGTGTGTGTGTGTGTGTGTGTGTGTGTGTGTGTGTGTGTGTGTTTCTCCCCTCCCGCCTTCTCTCTTATCCATACTCCATGTAATCTTCTCTCCTCCTCTTCTTTTCCTTCCTTCTCTACCTCCCCGACCTCTCCTCCTCCTCCTCCTCCTCCTCCTCCTCCTCCTCCTCCCCCCTCTCCCACTCAAGGTCCCTATCGGTTTCTTCCTCAATCTGGGTTCAGTGTTTACGTAAGGAGGACAGTGAAGAAATAAAATAAAAATAGAAACGAAGAAGAGGAGGAGAGTAAAAAAATAAGTGTGAAGAGAAACTTGATGACAGTAAAAAATGAAAGTGTAATGAATCAATAGAAAAGGACTTGGTGTGGGAATAATAGACGAAAAAATAGAGTTGGAGACAATGGAGAAAAAAAAACCAGACGAATTAAAAGAAGTAAAGAAAAATAAATGGAGCACAAATAATTAGGTCACAGAGGCGGAGGAATTTTTTTGTTTATATATATCTGACGCCTTCCTTTTTTTCCCCTTTTTTCCTCCGAAAGTCAGAGTCAACAGACAGGAAATTAATCGGAGGTAATAGGGTGGATTTTAAAGGACAGTTATTATGTTTTTTGTCGGCTTCCTCTATCTTTATTTTTATACCTGACTCGTAACCCGTCCTATTTATTTTCCTTTAGTCTCATCCTGTCCCATTTATAGCGTGACCCATTTATTGACGACCATCCCCCCTCCTGTTCTCTCCCTTTGTCCTCTCTCCCTCTCTCAGCAGCGCCAGCAGAGCCCTCCTCTCCCTCCTTTTCCTGTTTTCTCTTTCCCTTCTTTCCCTCTGTCGTTCGTTTTCTCTCTTTTTTCTCTCTTCTCTCTCCCTTTTCTGTTTCCTCCTCTCCCTTCCTTTCCTGTTTTCCTTCTTCCTCCTTTTCCTCCCTCTCCTGTTCCATCTCTCTTTCCCCTTATTCTCTCTCCTGTTTCTTTTATCCTTCCTCTCTCTTCTCTTTCTTCCCCTCTTCCTGCTCTCCCTCTCTCTCCTCCCGCTTTCCCTCCTCTTCCTCTTTTTTCTCCCCTATTCCTCTCTCTCTCTCTCTCTCTCTCTCTCTCTCTCTCTCTCTCTCTCCCCCCCCTGCTTCCCTCCTCTGCTCTCCCTCCTCTTATCTCCCTCCTCTTCTCTCCCTCATCTCCCCTTCTCTCTCCCCTCGCTCCGAACTCTCCCCGCTCTGGCCTGACTCTCCTGGTCATATTTATTAATTTCGCAGTGATCCTTTCGACATCAATCTTAGCTATGTAGTTCCAGAAGCCGTAAATATTTGTTTGTTTCTGTCTGTGTTGGTCTGGATGTCTGTCTGTGTGTGTGTGTGTGTGTGTGTGTGTGTGTGTGTGTGTGTGTTTGTGTGTGTGTGTTTGTGTTTGTGTGTATTTCCTCTTCTCTCCTCTTTTCTTTTTTCTTTTTCCTTTTTTTCTTTCTTTGCTTTTCTCACCTCTCCTCTCCTCTCTCTCTCTCTCTCTCTCTCTCTCTCTCTCTCTCTCTCTCTCTCCCCCCTGGACGCTAGCCAATTCCCACGAAGGTCGGAGCTGAGCGAAGGGGAGGAGGATAGGAAGAAGGTGAAGAGGAAGATAGAGAGAAAGGGAGGGAGGAAGAGGGAGGGAGGAGGGCTCGTGACGTCATTCTGGACCAAAGGAGATCAGCAGGAAGGAGAGAGGGAGGGAGGGAAGGAAGAGAGGTAGAAGGAAAGAAATGAGAGGAGGAGGAGGTGGGACTGGAGGAGGCGGTGAAGGACGTTAGGGCTTTTGTTGCTTTTTTTTCTCATCTCTCTCTCTCTCTCTCTCTCTCTCTCTCTCTCTCTCTCTCTCTCTCTCTCTCTCTCTCTCTCTCTCTCTCTCTGGCAATTCGTATTTTTACCGCAAGAGGAAGGGAAGGAGAAAAAGAGAGAGGACAGGAAACTATGTATACTGCAATGACCTCCTCTTTGATTTATTGCTTCAGGTTATTTTTGTTTCCTTTTTCGTTGTTGTGACTCATAATTTCTCCCTCCGTATGGTGACACACTAACGAGAGCAAGAGTGAAAGCAAGGCGTGTAGCAAAAAAGAATAACAATATATATAGGTAAGTCTCTGGGGGTCATTTGGTTATGTATTTATTTATTCTCTCTCTCTCTCCTGAAGGCTCCTGGTTTAGTCGTGCAAGAAAAAAGAGAAATACTGTTTAAATCATCAAAAATATATGTATAAAAATCGGCGCCTCGGAGAAAGAAATAAGATGAGTGAAGAATCATCCATAGTGTCGGGGAGAAAAGATCACATGAAGGAAAAAAAATCGAAAATAGGAAAAGATACGAAGGAAAAAAATAGGAAAAAAATAAAAATAGGAAAAAAGTTAAAATACGAAAAATAGGATAGGGAAATAAAATGTATTAAAATAAAATAGGAAAAATAGAATAGGAAGACTGGAAAAAATAAAATAGGACAAAATAAAAAATTGTGCCTCGTAGAAGAAATAAAATCAGTCTGTAGAGGAGATCACAAGGAGGAAGAAACGCTACAGAACTCAGCGATGTATATGAGAAACTACACGCCCATGGAGCAGGTGAAGGGAAAGAAGTGTGGATGTAAATGATTCCAGAGAGCAAGGCCTAACGGTGCTGTTGTGTCCGTGAGCCTGAGAGGTAGCACGTCGTTGAGAGGAAAGACAGATATAGATAGATACAGATAAAAATGAGATACAGCACGCCATTGAAAAGGAAGCTATGGATAAATCACTACATAGATAGATAAATAGATAGATAGGTAGATATATAGATACAGAACGAGTGATTTTATAAAGGCATACATACAAAGAAAGACATAATATAATGTAGACTAGCCAGAAACTGAAGCCTTCTATGCATATAATCAGACAATATAGAGGTAATTGTATATAGACAGTCTGACCGGCAATATATATTTAGACATTAGACATATCGACAGACAGACGGATAGGTAAGGAGGGACAGAGGCAGAGAAGTAGGTATAAGCAAATCCTAAAGAGGTGAAAAATCTGTATCTGTGGCACTCAATTTCGGGAAGATTGACAAAAATGATGAAAGGATGAGTGAGGAAGAGGAAGGTGAATTAGTACTTTGAAGGGAAGGAAGAAAAGGTGAAGGAAATGAGGAGTGACATAGAGAAAGGAGAGTTTAGGATATATATATATATATATATATATATATATATATATATATATATATATAGAGAGAGAGAGAGAGAGAGAGAGAGAGAGAGAGAGAGAGAGAGAGAGAGAGAGAGAGAGATCAGAGAAAGCAATTGAAAGATGAGAGAGTGAGAAATCAAGAGAAAGATGAGGGGATGGGAGTAGAGATTTTTATATCCAAAGTAAAATGAAATGCCTTTAAAATCAAACCCTCTAAGCTACAACTCTTCCCAGAAAGGAAAATGAGGGGAAGCACTGAATCATCGTCCTTTTTGTACCATAATATTCCAAGAAGGGGAAAAATATTAATTCGCTTTTTCTATTTCATTCTATTGTGTACGTCGTAAATACTAGTCTGCGAGCGAATTTCCGGAACACAGTGTAAAATTTGCCAAAGAAAATCATAAAAGAAAGAAACATTGGAGGGCCGTAATTGAAGAGTCTATTAAGTCCGGGTTTATGTAAATGTTTTGAATCCTCTAAAACATGACGGACGAGGTATGGTGGTGCGAGATTGGGGGGTAGAAGGGAATGGGATGGAGGTGAAAAGAGGAGACTGATGAAGAGGAAGGAAGGCGAGGTAGTGTTTGGAGTGGAGGGAAGGTGAATGAGAGGAATAGCGGGAAGAGGAGGTGAGTTAGAAATAAAAGGAATGGTATGAAGATGAATAAAAGGAGAAGTGAGGAAGATAAAGGAAAAAGCTTACAAGAACTGGAATGATGATGAATAAAGGGGGAGGGATGAAGAGGAAGAGGAATTAGAGCTTTAAGGATGGTAAAAAGGAAGTAAAAGGAAGAGTGACGTAGAGGGAGGAAGGAAAGTTTAGGATACAATGAGAAGGTGAAGGAGCGTAGGATGAGAGTTAATGGAAGATGAAAGAAATAAATAAAAGACAAAAAAAAGACAAATAGAGAGAGAGAAGTAGTGTTGGGAGTTGGTTAATTCTTTCTTCACTGCTATACCAAACATTTTTTCTAGCCTTTTCTTCCTCCTCCTCCTCCTCCTCCTCCTCCTCCCAGCCAGACACTTAAGACTCCGAGGTAATGAGGTGGCCGCTCTCTCTCTTCTCTCCACCCGAGCACCTTCCCTCCAGCTAGCACACACACACACACACACACTCTCTCTCTCTCTCTCTCTCTCTCTCTCTCTTCTCGTCCTTGCTCTCATCTATTCATTTATTCCATCTATCTATCTATTTATCCATTTCCTTATCTCCCTGTTCATCTACCACCACCACCACCAGCTTTCCTTCTCAGACCTTTATATAATGAACGTCAAATCAATGAAGCTTAGTCAGACTCCAAATGTCGGTGACTCGCCCGTAATATGACTCAGAGGGAACTATAGACCGAGGAGGAGGAGGAGGAGGAGGAAGTGATGGTGAAAACAGACAAATAGACAGACAAAGACACGGCTCAAGAGAAACTGGAAGAGCTGGGAGAATGAACGTGGAAACAAGGCAAAAAAAGGAAGGGACAGTTCGCGTATCAATATTCCCAAGACTCCATTGTAATTTTTGAGACATACATACATACAGACAGACAGACAGACAGATTTTTCACGTGTTGGTCCTGATGTTTCAAATTCAGAAAGTCCTCAAACATCGTCTTGCACAGCTGTCTTGGTTCGGCGGCGGCCTTCCTCCTTGCTCGGGCTGAGAAGTCACGCGGGTCTGTCTTCGAGGAACATCGCTGACCTACCGCCCTAGAAGAATGTTGAAAGCGAGACACATACGAAGAAAGATTTAAATAACTGAGCGAGAGGGTCAGGTCCTAAAATTGGGCTTACAATGAAGTTGATAAAAATGAAAATATGGGGATCAGCTGCTTTACGTATTTTGATTTTTTTTATCATCGAAATTTGATTTATGTTCTCGATGAAAACGCTAAGGAAAGACCATGACCGAGAAAAATGCACGTGTTGCCAAATTGGGAGAAGAGTGGCTGATTGGGCAACTTAGGAAGGCAACACGCTACTTAAATTCTAATCCGGTACTTGCTACTTGCTTCTTTTAGTAGTTCTTGTATGTATTGGGCTACTTTATGGTGAGATCCGTTACTTTCCAAATGTGTGTACGCTGCTTATCGTCAAAAGTATCTGGCAACCCTGCATATGTTAATTATTGCACCAATGAACCAAGATATAGTGAGAATCATCTATTTACTAATCCTCAAAGTCCATAAATGAGACTGATTATGTGTTGCTGTCCATTCAAACAGTAAATAAAAACAGAACAAAGTATGAGCAAATCCAGTTGATTGTCCAGGCTAAAAATCTCACAAAAGAAAAGAAATACTTAACTTTTTTTCCCCTTTACCAAGAAATAAGACGCAGAAAAGAACTCCATGAACCAACGTATCTCCCCTTAATACTTAAACTCTGACCTCACCATCAACAACTGCCTGACCTATCCTGACCTTACCTGACCGAACCACCTACCTTTATCTAACGACCTATCCTGGCCTAACCTGACCTAGCCACCTACTTTTATCTGACGACCTATCTTGACCTAGCCTGACCTAACCTGACCTAGCTACCTATTTCTATATGACGACCTATCCTGACTTAAACCGACCCAGTTACCAACTCCTATCTGGCGACCTATCCTGACCTAACCTGACCTAGCCACCTCCTCCTATCTGACGACCTAGCTTTACCTAACCTGAGCCTCTTTTCTGGCTGACCGAGAGATAGAGTCGGACGTGGGCTGTATCAATACCAACAGACAGAGAGAAAGACGTACAGGCAGGCAGGCAGAGTATATAAATGGACAGGGAGAGACAGGAGGCATTGCAACCCGCTGATAGAGATAGATATATAAACAGACAAACAGGCGGAGTAAAGAACTAGAAAGAGACAGACAGGAAGGCATTGCAAGCAGCGTGACCCTTCCAGCCCGTGTCCTGTCTGCCGGTAAGAGTGACGAGGACGTGCCCTGACAATGGACTCTTCACTCACCTTGCTGCCTCTGAGTCTTGTTATCTGCGCCGGTGTGAATGTTGTCGGCAGGTGATCTCGAGCCGGATTGTTCGAGGTCAGCTTTATACTACTCATTGTACCCCTGTCGTTCGATATCATGCTGGTCTCTCTCAAGTCTCGTCTCGTCTCGTCTGGTCTGGTCTCATTTCCGCCCTGTCTCTGTTTGTGTCGTCTCATTTCGCTTCGTTTTTAATTTCGCTAACGTTTAATCTGTGTGTGTTGTGTGTCTGGCTCTTTCTCTATATATCTCTCTCCATTCTTTTTTTATTCCCATTCCACGGTGACATAAAGAAATCCAACACTAATACACAACAAAAACACACACACACCAACACAATCGCCAAGTATTTCCGACCCTCCGCGATGAAGCACGATATAAGTTCACACGCCTGACTGTCACGCGGGATTAAAAGCGCCCTCGGCTGTCCTGTGTTGTTGACGAGCAGGGGCGACAGGTGCGGGCGGCAGTGGAGGTGATAGCAAAGAGCCGGCCCGGGGGGGAGAGAGAATCACACAGCACAAAGCCTCTGTAGGTTGGTAGGGAGGATGCGTTGCCGTAGTGAGCGCCGGCAATAGTAGTTATAGAGGTGATATTGCAGGAACGGTGTTGGGGGTAGAGAGGTGTTTATGAGTTACTCCCACCTCTGTGATAGCTGCATCGTTTCTGAGCCTTTGAGGAGGACTGAAGGCGTTGACCGAAGCTTTTAGCGAACAGAGAGACCGGTGATATATCACAATACTGGAGCTTTTAAGAGAACGGAGAGTGTGTACGAGAGAGAGAGAGAGAGAGAGAGAGAGAGAGAGAGAGAGAGAGGGAGAGGGAGAGGGAAAGGGGGCACGTAGTTTAAAGAAGCAGCCATAAGGTCCTTGATGGAAGGGGTCGTAAGGGTCAAAAGTGTCGGCGATGGGATAAGGGCACTTTTGACCAATCTTTTATGTGTGGTGGAGAGTGGCGGTGGAGGGCATGGGGAGGGGAAGGGGAAGGGGAATAGGCGGAGAAAGAGCAGGGGAAGCGGGAGTGTGAAGAGGAGGGAGAATAGGAGGAGGAAAGGAGGAGGAGGAGATGATCAGAAGCCGGCGGGCAGAGTAGGCGGTAATAGGAAACTCATGAAGATCAAATACGAGAAAGGAAAAGTTGACGGATGATGAAAAAGAGGAGAAAGGAAGAAGCGAAAGAAAATGACGAGGAGGAGGAGGAAGGAAGGAAAAAGCTAAAAATCAAGAACTCGAGTGGATTTCAAACAGTAAAAAAAACAAATTTCCTCGACCGTTCCCTCTTTCCGAATGAAATAGTGATGTATCATGCACGGGGAATTATCTCCAATATGAATAAAAGAAGCTTAATTGATCCATTTTTCCTAATGCTGCTTGTTTTCCATCCGAAACTTTGATGTGAGCAGGACCAAAGGCGTGGCGTGACTCCCTTCACTTAGCGTCCGAGTGGCTGACGATTTGCCTCCAACAATGATTTGCCATTGTTAGGGGAATCAAGCCGGATTTACAGAGATGTGAGTGCATAGAAAGAGGACATTATCACGTACTTCCACGCTTCCCCTGCACTTACGACACCAACGGATGGCTGTTGTGTCCTCTTTATAGTGAGACCAAATTGTCGAGTCCGTTTTGGCATCGGCTCCAGCGGGTCCATTTCTCCCCTCTGCTCTGCCACACAGCCCCAACACCTATTTTTTCCTCTCATATATTACCTATAGCTTACATATCAGAGGAAGAGATAGGTGTTGGGACTGTGTGGCAGAGCAGAGGGGAGGAAAGGACCCGCGGGAGCCTACGCCAGACCGGCCTCAACATTATTTGGAAGACTATAGTTAGTTTGACTTGCTGACGGTAATGAAGTGAGTGCCAAGGAAGATTTGAAGGAATGTGAAAACTAATGCGGAAAATAACACTGGCACCCTCCCCGTGTCTCTTTGAGTTAGTCTGAGCCTGTTCTTATAGCCGTGGAAATAAAGTGAGGGAGATAACTCCATTACCCTCACCCTCGTCTCTGAACAAAGGACCTTCACAAAGCTGCCCTTTTGTTTCGTCTGAGCTGCTTTATATTTGTAAGGACCTTCGAAGCGGGACTTAGGTTATATATAAAAACAATGAGGAAAGAAGACACTAGCTGCCCCTTTTCTTCGTTTTTCATAAGAGAAGGACCATTCGTTTGGGTGCTCAGGACTTTTTCATTTAGCGTGAGTTGCTGACGATGAACAGACGACCTTGGACGTGTCTCGTTTTGGAGATGAGGATGGCGAGGAGAGAAAAAAACTCCTTCGCCCTCTTCCTCTCGTCACCCTACAAAGGAGAAATCTATGTCTGCTCGGGGCTCCTTGACTTGCGGGCGCTGACGAAGGGGACCCAGTGGCGTGAACCGGCCTTTGATGTCCTTGGAAAGCCCACCGGCCAAATGGCTCTTAAGTTCCTTCCCTTCCCTTCCCTCCCCATCTCTCTCCTTCCCTCATCCCGTCCATCATTCCCTGCCGCCCTTCTCCCCTCTAACCCTTCCTCTACTTCCCCGCCTCCCATCACTCCAGCCTTACTTCTTCCCTTCTTTTTTTCCCCTTCTCCTTTCTCCCCCTTTTTCTTCTCTCCTTCCCTCATTCCGTCCATCATTTCCTACCGCCCTTCTCCCCTCTACTAACCTTTCCTCTACTTCCCCGCCTCCCATCACTCCAGCCTCACTTCTTCCCTTCTTTTTTCCCCTTCTCCTTTTTCCCCCTTTTTTCTTCTCTTCTTCTTTCATTCTGTCCATCATTTCCTGCCGCCCTTCTCCCCTCTCTAACCCTTCCTCTACTTCCCCGCCTTCCATCACTCCAGCCTCACTTTTTCCCTTCTTTTTTCCCCTTCTCCTTTTTCCCCCTATTTCTTCTCTCCTTCCCGCACTCCGTCCATTATTTCCTACCGCCCTTCTTCCCTCTAACCCTTCCTCTACTTCCCCGCCTTCCATCATTCCAGCCTTACTTCTTCCTTTCTTTTTTCCCCTTCTTCTTTTTCCCTCTTTTTTTTATCGAACTCTCCATCCCTTCACCTTATATCCATTTCCATCTCCTTTCCTCCCTTCCTTCCTTGCGTCCCTCCATCCTTCCGTCTACCTTCTCTTGCCTTCTTTCATCATTATATCCTTTCCTCCACCCATCTTAGTTTCTCTCCACTTCTCTCTACTTTCCGTCTTCCTAGTTCCATCTCCATCCATCGTGCCAATCCAGCGGTCATGCCTCAACAAGTTTCGAGAGCACTATTGTTGTGATGGAACTCAGTCAGGCAGCGTAAGGCAATTAGTATTTTCGCTTCAACTAACTCGAGGTCACGGGTCCGAATGGTGGTCAGCGCGCCTGGTTACTAATCCGCGGGTCTCTGTTCAAATTCAGGCTCCGGGCAATCGGTGAGCAGACCTTCCACCAATTCATAACCCTCTGTATAGATATGTCGGCAAACAGACGCTCGTGAAAAGTTGGAAAGGTAAACCCGGGTAGCCTTAGTGCATCGGGGGAGGCAATTAGAACCCTGGTATTGGCTCAGATAACAGACATGAAGAAAAGGGTCGAAAGTATACAATGGTTTTAATGGTTCTCGTTTTACCTCATTGTTTTATTTGAGTTGATGATGCGGAAAAATGTGTAAAAATGCGTAGGAAATAAGCATGAATAAGAAAAATGAAGAGAGTCGAGATAAACAAAACTTTTACGAATTACTTGACTTCACCAGCATTACATAAGAACATAAGAACATAGGAGTCTGCAAGAGGCCGGTAGGCCTGTACGAGGCAGCTCCTCTGAACCTAAGCTCCCGTGTAGCTCCCGTGTATCTAACCCCACCTAATATCGCTGTCCATGAATTTATCTAGTCTATTTTTGAATGTGACAATTGTATTGGCACTCACCACATGACTGCTAAGCCTAATCCACTCATCCACCACCCTGTTTGTAAACCAATTTTTGCCTATGTCCCTGTTGAATCTGAATTTATCCAGTTTAAACCCATTACTTCATGTCCTACCCGGTTCTCTTACCAACAAAACCTTATGAATGTCTCCCTTATTAAAGCCCTTCATCCATTTATAAACCTCGATCATGTCTCCACGCACCTTTCGCCTTTCTAGAGAATGCAAGTTGAACTGTTTGAGTCTTTCCTCGTATGATAAGTTTCTCAACCCCTGAATCATCTTAGTCATCCTCCTCTGCACCGATTCTAACATTTTGATATCCATTCTATAGTAAGGTGACCAGAACTGAACCGCATAGTCAAGATGAGGTCTAACTAATGCTAAATATAGTTTGAGGAAGACTTCGGCGCTTCTGTTGCTTACGCTCCTTGAAATAAATCCCAGTACCCTATTTGCTCGATTTCTAGCTTGAATGCATTGTGCCCTTGGACGGAGATCAGAGCTCACTAAGACCCCTAAATCCCTCTCGCACCCAGACCTGCTTATGAGAGTGTCATTTAAGCAATAGTTATGTGAGGGGTTGTTCCTACCTACACTCAGAATACTGCACTTCCCTACATTGAACTCCATCTGCCATTTATCCGCCCAGTCATACAATCTGTTTAGTTCACCCTGGAGAATACTAGCGTCCTGATCCGACTCAATTACTCTACCGATCTTGGTATCATCTGCAAATTTACTAACATCACTACTAATTCCTGTATCTCAGTCATTGATATAAATAATAAACAAAAGTGGACCTAATACCGAACCCTGTGGGACCCCACTCGTAACACATCCCCAGTCAGATCTTTTACCATTGATTTGCACTCTTTTCTTCCTATTGCTAAGCCACGCCCTGACCCAGTTCAAAACTTTACCCTCTACTTCGTGAACCTGTAATTTAAGTAACAGTCGTTGGTGAGGAACTTTGTCAAACGCTTTACTAAAATCAAGATAGATTACATCATAGTTTTCATATCTGTCTACCACCTCCAATACTTTATTGTAAAAGGACAAGAGATTGGTGAGGCATGACCTACCTTTTGTGAACCCATGCTGCGAGTCGTGAATTAAGCTATGTTTCTCTAGATGCTCCCGAATGTTCCTGGCTATTATGGACTCCAGCATCTTGCCTATAACCGATGTTAAGCTAATTGGGCGATAGCTTGAAGCAATTGACTTTACTTTAGTTGATTAAGTTAGTGAATGAAGAACGATATGTGCAAATACTTATATTAAACGTTTTGAAAGAAAACTTAAGACACCCCATTTACATAACATTCTACCTAGATAATATTACCTGTGTTGAGTGGCTGTTGAGCAAGGGTGTATGCAGGTACGTAAGGGTTACCACAAAGCATTTAGAAGTACTCCGAAGGGTACGCTACATGTCTTAACCTCATACATACGAACGAGGGAAAGCGAACAGCAGCGCTAGGCGAGGAGGTTGAGAGGGAGTCGTAAAGTGGCAAAGTTGTGTCGAGCGAGTTGATGGATGGAATGAAAGAGCCGAGGTGGAGGGCCGTCGAGCATGTGGAAGCGTGGATAGATGGTCTGACGTGAAGGGAAGGAAGTGGATGGCAAAGGGGGGAGGAGGAAGAGGAGAAGGCGAAAGAAGAAGGATGGGAGATGGAAGTGAAGGAGTAAGAGGAGAAGGGAATAAAATGTGGATAAATGGACTGAAATGAAGCGAAAGGAATGAGTGGCAAATGATGGAAGAAGAGAAAAAGAAGTTGATAAAATGATTAAGGAAGATGGAGAGGATAAGGAGGTGGGCGTAAGACCTGAATAGATGTTTTAAATGGAGGGAAGGAAGGAAGGAAATGGGAACAGAAGAAGGGAAAGAAGCAAAATAATTAAGGATATGAAGGAAAAGGAAGTGGTGGGATAAGGGACAAACAACAACAACAACAACAACAACAACAACAACAACAACAACAACAACAACAACAACAACAACAACAACAACGACGACACTGATGAGGAAGGAGAGGAGAAAGAAGAATGGGTAAACGATAGAATAGGAAGAGGAGGAGGAGAAAGAGGAGGAGAAAGAGGAGGAGAACAAAGGAGGAAAGAGGAGGACAGAGAGGAGGAAGAGGAAGAACCACATAACCCGCAAACTTTCCTCCTGCTCTCACTAACTGAAGTAAAAGTATGAAAAGGGGAATGAGGAAAAGAAGGAGGAAAAGGAGGAGGAGGTGAAGGAGAAGGAGAAGGAGAAAGAAGAAAGGAAAGTGAGGGAGGAAGTGGAGGAAAATAAACATAACCATTAGTAAGCAAAGAAATAAATAAATGTAAAAAGTAGGGGAAAAGAGCAGTAGGAGGAGGAGGAAAACAGGCAGGAGAAGAAGAGGAAAAGGAGCAGGAGGAGAAATGATAATAATAAAAGAACTTGAAAGAAGGGGGGAAGGCCAAGAGACCGTCCTCTAAATAGAACACAAACAAAGGTGGACGCTGCTTTGAGACCGTCACGGAGAAGGAGTTTTCTTCCCTCACAGACACACGTACCCTTGATTTGGAAGGAGCGGGGAAAGGAGGGAAGGACAAAAGAGGAAAAGGGAGGACAGGAACACAGGAGTCATGAGTACAAATCAGGGAGGCGTTCAGAAATACGTAGATCTCCTTTTTCTAACTCTTTTATTCCGCTTCTCCTTTTCTTGTTCATTCCCTCCTTGAAGAATGCCGTTCCTCTCTTTCTCTCTTTCTTGGGTTCCTTTCTTCTCATTCTTCCTTGCTCCTTTTACCACTTCTTTATTATCCACTTTTATTGCCTCCCTTCTCCTTTGCCCATGTTCTTCTCCTTATTTTACGTTTCCCTTCATCCTTTGCCCACCCTTTCCCACCCTTTACGACCTGCTTTCTCTTTTCCTTTCCATACTTTGCGCCGTCCTTCCCGCCTCTCCATTTACCTCTCTTTGCACTTCATAGTTTTCGTTTCCTGCATTCCGGCTTTTGTATAGTTTTCCCTCAACTCCCTCTCTTCCCTTACCTTCCTCTCTCTGCCTCCCAACAAAGCCCCGGAAATACCCAGAGCATCGTCCCCTGGAATAACTATTACTTATCCTTACTTATCCCTCTTTTTTCAGCCGCCTCCGCCTCTCTCTCCTCTTCAAACTATTTCTTACTCCTTCACATTCTCTTGAACCTCCAACTTCGCCTCCATCTAAACCCATAATCATCCTTCCTTATGCTCCGGCACTTTAATCCGTTTGTCTTTATATTTATTGCAGCTATAATGAGAATAATATGAATAGTAATGATGGTAATGATAATAATGGGGCTCTTTTTGGAAATATATGGTACCAATTGAAGTGTAGATTCTTAGCTCACTTTTTCTTCCCTTCAATGCCTTTCTCTCTTTGCTCACTCCTTCCCTTCTTTCTCTCCTTGCTCCCTCTTACCCTTCATCTCACCTTGCTTTACTCTTTCCTTCACTGCACTTCCTCTCTCTTCTTGTTCCCATTTCCATTTTTTCTTCCCTTCAATGCCCCTCTGTCCTTCCTCACTCCTTCCCTCCTTTCCCTCCTTGCTCCCTCATACCCTTCATTTCACCTTGCTTCACTCTTTCCTTCACTGCACTTCCTCTCTCTTCTTGTTCCTCTTTCCCTTTCCATCCCGGCTCGTATTTTGAAACTCGTGTGCGCTCCTCGGCAATTGTTTATGCGCACTTGATCCGCGCACTAAAACACCTTACGTTAATTATCCCGGAAAGCTTGGCAATAAATCCTCGACTTAGCCTGGCTCACGCGTTCTCGCCAGGTGAAGATGGGGGCTGCAACGCGAGCGAGGTCTTGTCTAAATCTTTCTCAGTCTCCCGTGTGAATCGAACATATGACCCGCTGACTGTTAGTTGAGGATGCAAACAACTATACCAACAGGACTTCAGATGATAATAATAATGAGCCTCCACATTTTCACTCGCTTAAAATCACGGAAATGCGAAAGAAATCCTGAATGTAAAGCGGAGGAAAGCAGACATACGCATGCACGCACACACGCACGCACTTCCTAATATTTCTTCTTCATCTTCCACACTCATTCTCTTTCTCTTTTGCTCTTGATTACATAGACTCATTTCCTGCCTCTGCTTCTTGGGGCTTCCTCGCGGCATAGGGGTGGGGGGTGGGGGGGGCGCAGGGGGGTAAAGAAAGAAGGGAAGGAAAAGCAGAGAAAACAATTCAAACACACACACACACACACACACACACACACACACACACACACGCACACACACACACACACACACACACACACACACACACACACACAGGCAGGTAGCATATCTCCCTTAGTACTCGTATTCTTTGGCATGGAGTGACAGACAAACTAACTGAGTAAAAAAAGAAAGGGTGGATGGAACATGAGGAGGAGGAGGAGGCGAGGAGGGGCAGAAACAAGGGGTGGCGCCACGAGACGGTGAAAGGGAGAAGAAAAGTGAGGCTAGTTGGGGACGAGGAGAAGGCAGATGTGAGTATTAAAGGGACGGAGGCGGAAATAAGGGAATGAGGTACGAAACGGTGGGAAAAAGAAGGGAATGAGGAATGAGTTATGCTGGAGTGAGTTAAGGAAAGTGGAACAGGAGAGGGAGAAAGGAAGGGAGGAGAAAAGTGAGGCAAGGTGGGATGAAAGGAAGGAAGGGAAGAAAGGTGGGAACGGAGGGAAGGAGGAAACAGTGTGGGAGGCCGTTGAAGAGGAGAAGAAAAAGAGTGAGGTAAGGTAGGATGAAAAGGAAGAAAAGAAGAAGCAAAGTGGGAGAGGCATTGAAGAGAAGAAGAAAAAAATTGAGGCAATGTGTGACGGAGAGGAAGAGGGGAATAAGAAGAGAGAGAGGAAGTGAAGCGAGGAAAAATATAAATCAAGGTGAAATGGAGGGCAAGAAGGAGCAAAAGGAGGAAGGAGAGAGCAAGGAGAGAGAGAAGCACTGAAGGGAAGAGAAAAAAGTCAGGCAAGGTAAGACGGAGGGAGGGAAGGAAGGCAGCAAGGAGGGAGGGGCAGCGGAGGGACGAGCCGGTAGGTGGTCGCCTCGTGCAGCCTCGAAGTCATCACCGTGTTCCCCGTTTGAGGTTATGTTGCGGCAGTGCGCCAAGACCGAGGCGGGGCGTGTGATTACCTTGAGAGAGAGAGAGAGAGAGAGAGAGAGAGAGAGAGAGAGAGAGAGAGAGAGAGAGAGAGAGAGAGAGAGAGAGAGAGAGAGAGAGAGAGAGAGAGAGAGAGAGAGAGAGAGAGAGAGAGAGAGAGAGAGAGAGAGAGAGAGAGAGAGAGAGAGAGAGAGAGAGAGAGAGAGAGAGAGAGAGAGAGAGAGAGAGAGAGAGGGAAAGAGAGAGAGGGAGAGGGAGAGGGAGAAGGAAAGGGAGAGAGAGAGAAAGAGAGAGAGGGGAGGAGTTGTAAGAGGAAGCAGTAAACTATCGGCAATGGGAAAGGGCCAGGTCACATCTTACCAAGGTCGAAGAAAGTTAGAAAACAGGAAAATGAAACTAAGATGGAGATGGTAAGGAGGAAGGAGAGTAAGGATAAATGGCGACGGAAAAGAAGGAGGAAACGCATAGGAGGAAAGAAGGCAAGGAGGAAGGTTCAGGGAGGAGGGAATGGGTGATCAGGATGGAGATGGAGAAAGCAGGAAGGGGAGTAAGGATAAATGGAAATGGAAAAGGATGAGGAGTAAGAAGAGTAAGAGGGGGAGAAGGAGCGTGGGAGGAAAAAAGGTAAGGAGGAAGGTTCAGGGAGGAGGTAAAAAGTTATCAAGATGCAATGCGGCGGAGTTGGTGTAGGTCAGATCTGAGAAAGAGGAGAGAGAGAGGAGGAGGAGGAGGAGGAGGAGGAGGGAGAGAGTAGAAGAGAGAGAGCAAAGGTGAACAGTCGATGCGATGCTGGGGGTAGGTCAGGGGCGCCATGGGAAGTGAGAGAGAGAGGGAGAGAGGGAGGGAGCGAGAGGAGAGCGAGAATGCATGATGAGGTACAAGTAATAAAGAAGATTGCCAGAAGACCTCGAAAAAGGCAGAGAAGAAACCGCTCACCCCAAACCGCTCTGGAGTTGGATCTTGTTTTCTGAGACCATTGATTTCGAGGGGTAACAATAGACGCATAGAATTGGGTAGAAGCTTAACTAAAACGGGGAAAAAAAGAAAAAAAAAGGAAGAAAAGGGAACTAGAATTAAAAGAAACGCTGTGATATATAAACCAAACAGAAGATAACAGAAAAAAGAGAAAGAAAAAGCAACAATGACATGGAGACAAAAGTGGAAAGACGCGATTGAAGAGAACGAAACATGAGTCGCAACGAATAGGGGGAGGCAAGGGAGAGAAAGGAGAGAGAAGCGGAGGAGAGAAGAGTGAGGATGATTACCATAGTCGGGGTAAGGAAAGGCATTTGTAACGGGCCATGTTGGATAATGGTGATGCTGGCTGGTGGAGGGAGAAAAGGAGGAGGGAAGTAGGAAGTAATGATGGTGATAAGGTAAAGAAAAAGAGGAGGAGGAGGAGGAGGAGGAGGAAGAACGAGAGGGAAACAAAGATAATGAGTAGGAGGGGATGGGTAGCAAGGGGGAAGGAGGAGAAGAAAAAATAGGGAAAGAGTGGGCTTGGTAAAAGGAGATGGAGGTTCAAATAGCCCTGGAGTGGAGGAGCCTTTTGGGAGGGTAATTAGGGGGTGCGCTACCTAAGGAGGAGGAGTAGCAGGAGGAGGAGGAGGAGGAAGAGGAGGAGTAAGCGAGAGAAGGAGAGGATATATGTGGGTCACCATCGTGTTGCCTTGGATCGTAGGAGGTTCTGTAGTCGTCTTGTGTTACCCCTTTTCTTTACTAAATCCTTAATAAAAAGTAAGAAATAATGAAAGCAGTTTTGGAATTATCTAAGATTGACGTTCTTTTTTAATAATGGTATTAGTTTAGTTAATAGTGTCATTGGTATTTATTATTTTTTGTTATCGCGGTAGTTTGTTCAATCGGTTGTGGGGTTGTCAAGGGAATGTTAAAGGTGATGACGGTGTCGTAATGCCAATTCGCGATACGGAGGTAAGTGAAAGGCATGTGGTAATATCCGTAGACTTTCATGGTAGTATAATTCCTGAAAAGGGGTTCACATTCCCGAAATTTGTTATAGTGCACTAAAAGAGTAATAAAGGGTTGAACAACACTTTAAAATAATCAAGTCACTGCACTTCACGTGGCAATGGAACGATTAGGGCCGAGAGGGCAAACATTGCTATTCAGATAACTTATTCCTTGTTCCCTCAAAATCCTTTCTTCCCTCAAAATCCTTTCCAGGAATGTTTTTGTTATCCAGATTCTGACTATCCCCGGAATATGTTTAGTGAGTTAAAGTCTCGGTCCTACGAATGAAGTTTTTAGTTCATTATGCTCCTTTTTTTAGCAGCGATAGAGATGCAATGAGAAATACTGAAAAAAAAAGACTGAAAATAATAACGCCATGTTTTAGCTTTACAGTCATTATATATTTCTTGATCGAACCTCCTTTTCCATAGAAACTTTCCATCTATGTACTATTACGGTAAGACTAATCGAGCACTTTGGAAACACTTGAAGGCCGCCAACGCCTCCATCACAGCTCGTCAGGGAGGAAAGACTTAAATAAACAGCAGCAGTAGTTTCACAGACGTCTTGCTCTTACGATACATCCTTACGTATGGCACAGGAGCGGCGAGAAGTCTTGAGAGAGACAGGTTGATAAAGGGAAGGAGATAGGAGGTGATAGGAGAAGAGGAGGAGGAAGTCGAGTAAGGGGAAACTTATTAACATGATGAGACGAAGAATGTACGTAGTAGAGAAACGAAACAGCTAAGAATGAAGAAGAAGGAGATGAGTGAGGAAAAGAAGGGAAGGGAGAAGAAAAGAACCGAAGGAAGAAGAGTTAGCTACCTATTGTTGGCGGTCAAGAACATCAACATAAGCTGTAGGTGAGCAAATAAGGAAGACTATAGGGAGCAGAAAACTAAGAATGATGGAGATGAGTGTGGAAAAGGATGGAAGACAGAAGAAAAGAGCCCAAGGAAGAAGATTTACTGGTAGTGGTCAAGAACATCAAAATAAGCTGTAGAGGAGCAAATAAGGAAGCTGGAGGGTGTGGTCAAGAGGAGGGGGTGTTGAAGAGGGTGGCAAAAAGCGCGTGAGGGGAAGAAAGGAAGGGGCAATGAGGGCTGGAAAATAACAAAGGAGAAACCACGGCCGGCCAGATCGTGTTAGGAAGGGCGGAGAAAAAGCTGAGAAGTGTGAAGGGGAGGAGGAGGAGGAACAGGAACAAAAACTACCGCTTGAGGGAGGAATTTGTGAAGGAGGAAGAACACCTGTGGTTAGAGAGGGTAATGAGGAGGAGGAGGCGGAGGAGGAAGAGGAGGAAGAGGACGAGGAGAAATAAAATAAGGAGTGAGAGTGGATAGGTGACAGAGAAACGAGGAAGTTGGAAGTTGGTAGTGGGAGAGCAGGAGGAGGAGGAGGAGGAGGAGGAGGAGGAGGAGGAGGAGGAAGAGGAAGGAGCCAGGTAGAGGATATGAAGGAAGGTGAACCAAAGGAAGACAAAGAATGGAAGGGAGGGAGGGAGGGAGGGAGAAGGGATAGAAGACAATGGGGGGATCAGAATGGGGTGGAGAAGGAGGAGGAGGAGGAAGAGGAGGAAAGGATATGAGGGAGGTGAAAGGGCGGGGAGAGGAAACAACAACAATAGAGGAGGGGGAAAGGCAGAACAAGAAGAAGAACAAAGGGGAAATAGGAATAACACAACAGGTAATACAAGGAGGAAGAAGAGGAAGAGGAGGAGGAGTTAGGGAAGAGAGAGACAGTGAGAGAGGAGTTGAGGGCTGGCTGGGTGGAAGGAAGAGGAGGAGGCGGCAGCGGAGGGGTGGAGGCGATGGTCGTGGGGGTGGTGGTGGGGCTGGGAGTGGGTCAGGACCTGGTCGGCGGCACCCGTGACACGGTCGATCGTGGTCTAAAAATAGCTCCCTCTACTACACCCAAGTTGCCAGCGAGGTCATTTTCCAGCCATTTCTACGTCGACGCGCCGCTGCCACCGCTCTCACCCTGCCGTCTCTTCCTTTCTCTTCCATTGCCCCTATCTTTCTTTCTTCCCTTTTCTTCCTTTCTTTCTTTCTCTCTTCCTTTCCTCCTCCGTCTAGCGTTCCTCTCTTCCCTTCCCTCCCACTCAGACTTCCAAATCTCATCACCTCCCTCCTTCTCTTCCTTTCTCTTCCATTGCCCCTATCTTTCTTTCTTCCTTTTCTTCCTTTCTTTCTTTCTCTCTTCCTTTCCTCCTCCGTCTAGCGTTCCTCTCTTCCCTTCCCTCCCACTCAGAATTCCAAATCTCATCACCTCACTCCTTCTCTTCCTTTCTCTTCCATTACTCTTCCATTGTTCCCCTTCTCTCCCTTCTCTCTTTCTCTTTCAGTTATTCCTTCTTCAGAATCTCTTCTCTTCCGTCTCTTTCATTTTCTTCCTTTGGTTGTTCTCCTTTCTCCTCTTCCTTTCCTCTTCCTTTTTTCCCTCCTTTCATCGTTCTCCTCTTCCCTTCTCTTCTCTTCTCCATCACTCAAACCTGCAAATCTCTTCTCTTTCGTCCTTTCCTTTCTCTTTATTTGTCTATGTTTCTTTCTTCTATCCACTACCTTCCTTTCTCCCGTTCCTTTCCTCTTCCTTCCCTCTTCCTTTCATCTTCTTACATCATTTCATTCAGTGTCTCTTTCTCTCTTCCCTCTCTTCACTACCTCTCATCTCTGCCTCTTCCATTATCTTCCAAGTTTCAACCCCTCTTTCCCTTCTTCCCTCCCCCTTCTCTCCTTTCCTCTCCCATCATCCCTCACCCCATCACTCTTCTTCCTTCACCTTCCCCTCACCTGTCACTCTTGCCTTTCCCTTCCCATCCTATTTCCTTCCTTCCCATTCCCTATTGATCTGCTCTTGCCTTCCTTTTCCGACCTTTATCATCCATGTTCCCTAATCCCTTCTACCTCTTATTATTTTTCTTAATTCCCATTTTTCCTTTTCTTTCCCTTCTCTTCTCTTTTCGTCATATCCCTATTCTTTACTCCCCTTCCCCTCCTTTCCCTTAATATTATTTTTCTTTCTTCCCTTCTCATCCCTTCCCTTCCATTCCCCTCCGTTCCCTTTCCTTCCCTTTTCTTCCTTTTCCTTCCCTTCCCTTCCATTCCCCTCCGTTCCCTTTCCTTCCCTTTTCTTCCTTTTCCTTCCCTTCCCTTCCATTGTCATCCCTTTCCTTCCTTGCCCATCCCTTTCATTGCCATCCCTTCCCTTCCCTTCCCTTCCCTTCCCTTCCCTTCCATTTCCTTCCCTTCCTTTCCTTTCCTTTCCTTTCTTTTCCTTTCCTTTCTTTTCCTTTCCTTTCCTTCCATTCCATTTTCATCCCTTCCCTTCCCTCTAGAGTTGGTGGAGAGCACCTGGTGACAGGTGCCACTGGCCAGGCCTCGAAAGGGTCGCAGAGTTGGGTTAGACGTTTCGGAAAGTGGGAACGAATTGCTGGCTCCTCTCCTCCCTTGCCAGCTCTGCTCTGTGTGACTACGCCGGCCTCGTTCTATGGAACAAAACTTCGAGGACAATAGCTGAAAAGCGCCGGGTTGTGAAAGTCTCTCTCGTGACCGAGGCTCAGGACAAGCGATTTGTCTTTGAGGCGTTTTCAAGACCCTGTGGGAGCGAACTCCCAGTGTTGGAGGCATCTAACACAGCAGTATCTAATTTCCATGCACAATTTTTATCCAACTCAATTTATGGTCACACTTTAAGTTATTTCGAAAGCGCTTTTAATATTTGCCCAAACTGTAAACTCGCTTAAATCCTAACAATGCCTTCGAACCTTAAGTGTGACGTCTGTCCCGGATGATTTGCAGCTCAGTTTTTCCAGCTGAGTAGAACTTGCCGCCTCTGCGTTCAAAGATTAGAACTTCAGAAGGCTGTGACTGAATGGAAAGTCAAACATAATGATCTTGAAAAGAAATTCGAAGCCCTTCATGAATTTGTTTCAAATAATGTGGCAGTGACTCCACCATCGATGGTGGAGAGGCCCTCCACCGAGACTGTGCCCTCTCCAGACGAATCTCCTGCTTCACGGGAGGACGTGTTACCTGCCTCACAGGTTGACTTCCAGCCTGCCTCACAGGCTAACCCCCAGCCTGCCTCACAGGCTAACCCCCAGCCTGCCTCACAGGCTAACCACCAGCCTGCCTCACAGGACAACCGCCAGTCTGCCTCACAGGCTGACCCCCAACCTGCCTCACAGGCTAACCCCCAGCCTGCTTCACAGGCTAACTCCCAGCCTGCCTCACAGGACACCTTCCAGCCTGCCCCACTTAACGCTTCTCTTCCTGCATCACAGGATGTCGGGTTCCAACCTGTAAGGAATGGAGCCAAACCGAAGCAGGCAACCAAGGATTTGCTGACCCCCACTACCTTCAATAGGTTCCAGGTGCTGGCAGACACCATGGAGGGTGAGTTTGAGACTCGCCTAGTTGGTGACTCCATGGTGCGTGGCCAGCTGGTTGAGTTCTGTGGTCGTTCATCAAACGGCCGCAGAAAACGTTACTACTATCCAGGTGCCAGACTGGACGACATCACCGCAGCGTGCGATGATGTCACGAGAAATGCCGCCCGAAACACCCTCTTTGTCATTCACGCGGGGACGAATGACGTAAAGACAACCCGTTCTGAGGAACTGCTTGAGAAATACCGCCACATGATCAAGCAGTACAAACGTAAAACGGATGCCAGTAACATCATAATCTCAGGAGTCCCCCCGAGGGTCGGTGCCGAATCTAGCCTCTACAGTAAGGCCTTCAGCACAAACAACAGACTTCAGTCCCTTTGATCACAAGAAAACGTCCAGTTCGCTAACTTGTGGAACAGTTTTTACTACGATTCAGACTTGTTCCTTGCTGATGGCATCCACTTAAACCCTGTTGGAGCAGCCCGTTTCGGGAGGCTGCTCTGTGACCAAGTGGCTCTTCGAAAGCCAAAAAACGCGGAGGCGAGAACACCAGCAGCTCCACCGTAAGGGAGCACTCAACCCGCGAAACCCTCGACTCGAATCACATTAAAGCTTGCTATGTAAACGCTCGCAGCCTACGTAACAAATCTGAAGACTTAGAAGTCCTCGCAGCTACAAATCATTATCACATCATCGGAGTCATAGAATCTTGGAGAGACACTTCAAATAGAGATATCATTGCGGAATATAGATTACCGGGTTATACCATCTTTAGTCATGAAAAAGAGAACAGACAGGGTGGAGGCGTTATCTTTTATATCCACAACTCTCTCCATCCAGTATCCGTGAAAACAGACATTATAACCAATGTAGACACGGTCTTCATTGAAATTAAAAATATATCTCGTAAAATAGTAATTGGACTTATCTACAGACCGCCAAGGCAGACTCTTGATATCGACCACGTATTAAGTGAATTATTATTAGAAACAAGTAGCAGTTGCGAGGCAGTAATTGTTGGGGACTTTAACTTGCCAGTGAAAAGATGGGGTGACCCGTTGAACTATCATACAGGGCTCGACCTGTACACAAATATATTAGAGTGATTTACATCAACACGTTCAAGAACCGACTCGGGAAAATAATATACTTGACCTTATCTTTTCAACGACAGTTGATCTAGTTAACGAAGTAAATGTTGGTCCAATTTTTAGTTCTAGCGATCACCGAGCAATCACATTCAGCATCAATATGAAAGAAAGTAAAGTAACTCCTAGTAAAGAAAAGGTGCCTGATTATCAGAGGGCGAATTTCGTAACACTCCGATCAATTCTAAATAATTCTGACTGGACTGAAATCTCGGCGGAAACAGATATTGATAAATTTTGGGGGGCCTTCACCACAATATTGAACAATGCCATAAGCATATGCGTACCCTATTGTAACAGACGTTCAGCTTTTAAGAAGAGACCCAAATGGTGGAATAACGAAATTCAAAATAGCCTATCTCTTAAAAAATGTGTATACAGTAGATACATATCAACTCAGAGCGAGGCTGACAAACTAGAGTTGGACAGAATTCGCC
>NC_066525.1:17998931-18046431 GCF_024679095.1 Eriocheir sinensis | reverse complement strand
ACACACACACACACACACACAGGGCTGACAGGAGGTAAACTCATCACCGCCTCGACAGACCCAACACATCGATAACACTGGGATTACGCGATAACACCCAAGGCCTTGAGAGGGGCGGGAATAGAACAGTGATAAGGAGAGAGAGAGAGAGAGAGAGAGAGAGAGAGAGAGAGAGAGAGAGAGAGAGAGAGAGAGAGAGAGAGAGAGAGAGAGAGAGAGAGAGAGATATGAAGGGTGAAGGAGAAATGGAAAGGAAAAGAATAGAGGATAATTATACAAAAGAAAGGGAAAGGAAGAAGAAGGGAAAGAGAAATGATAGGTAAAATGTTGGTAAAAAGATAGAAATAAAACAAAACACTTAGAAAAAATATTAGTGTGACGTGGAAATATAAGAAAATTAAAGAGATAAATCAAATTAAGCCAATGAAATTATATGGACCTTAAATGAAGAGGAAATGTAATGAAATATAAAGATGAAGAGTGAGAAAAAGAAGGCAAGGAAGACTATGGAAGCAGAATTACGTTAAGGAAATGAAAGCGTAATGAAGGAAGGAGTAATAAATAGAACGGATATACGAGTAAGTGAAAAGAAGGCTAAAAAAACACACAGAGAGAAAGGATGAAGTGCCCGGCGAAAAAAAAAAAACTAATGAAACGAAGAACGGAAATTCAGATATTAATTATTTCACACTCCAAATGAGGACAGAGAAAAAAATAGCAGAAGAGAGGAGGGAAAGGAGAAGTAATGAAAAAAGAAGAAACGGAGGAGGAGGAGGAGGAGGAGGAGGAGGTACGTGTTTTTTTCATTTAATCTATTCTTCATGAACTTTATTGACCTGTAGAGCACTTGTTTTACGCACCAGGATGTTTAATTCACCTCTTTAGCGGCATTGTAACGATGTAATCCATTTCTTGTGGTGAGGTTAGGTTGGGTTTAGGTTAGGTTAATCTAGATTAGGCTAGGTTAGGTTAGGTTAGGTTAGGTTAGGCAAGGTTAGGTTCATCCAGGGAGTTTGTTCCAGTAGCGGATGACTCGATTAGGAGGAGGAGGAGGAGGAGGAGGAGAAGGAGGAGGAGGAAAAACAGGAAGGGGAAAAGAAAGAGAATATAATAATTGTTTGAGTGAAAAGATATATACAAAGCAATACAATAGCAGGAGCAAGGGAGAAAATGAGATAAGAAAGGAGATAAGAATGAGAGAGAGAGAGAGAGAGAGAGAGAGAGAGAGAGAGAGAGAGAGAGAGAGAGAGAGAGAGAGAGAGAGAGAGAGAGAGAGAGAGAGAGAGAGAGAGAGAGAGAGAGAGAGAGAGAGCAGGCACATAAAACGAAGGGAAGAGAAGCGTAAAAAAAATAAAAGAATGAGCGAAGTGATTCATGATGATGATGACGAAGTGTAGGAAAAATTAAAGAAAGGACCGAGGGAAGGAAGTTCGCATTAAATGATAGGAAAAAGTCGAACTCGAAGAAGGAAAAAAAAATTCCATGAGACACGAGAGAAGAAAGGAGAACAAAGAGAGAAGGAGAAAATGTAAAGCCTTGAAGAATGTGAAGGAGAAAGAAGAAAAGCTGGAAATGCGAGACGTTTAAAATGAAATACGAGAAATAGGAGAACACGAGGAGAATGAGGAAGTAGAAATGTGAATATGAAAATTATGAGATCACAAGACGAGAATGAAAAGAAAGATATGTAATTAAACGAAAAAAAAAGTATGAAAGATTAGAGTGGCCTTGAAGCGTAAACGAATACAAGATGAATTGAGGCAAACGTAATTGATAATATGAATAACAATAAGGAAAAGGACGATAAATGAAGAAAAAGAGGAGGAGGAGGAGGAGGAGGAGGAAGCGCATGAGAAAGAAATGTCGGAGAACGAAGAAGAGGAAAAGAAGCAAACAAAGAAAAATATGTTAAAGAGAGTGAGAAAAAAAAGAAATAAGAGAAGAGAAAAAAAGAAGAGAGTCATGGCAGTGATAACTAGAGAACTTCACTGCCTCATCCCACTAAAGGAGGAGGAGGAGGAGGAGGAGGAGGAAAGGCACACTTTACGACGACTGTAATTGAATTCTAGGTTTGGGAAACGACCATACCTTCCTTTCTCTCCTCCTCCTCTTCCTCCTCCTCCTCCTCCTCCTCTTCCTCCTCCTGCTCCTCCTCTTCTTTCTCCTCCTCCTCATCTTCCTTCTTCACCTCTCCCTTCCCCCTTTGTCTCGCATCAGATTTTCATGGAGGTTATCTATTTTGTTTAAGGAGTTTGTAGAATCCTATATATGTGTGTGTGTGTGTGTGTGTGTGTGTGTGTGTGTGTGTGTGTGTGTGTGTGTGTGTGTGTGTGTGTGGCCATTATCTATCAAGTCAATCAGGTCGTCCATATTTCTCTATTTCCATTCCTCTGATCAGACAGTAGATGTTATATATATTCTACTTAGTGTCATAGCCGTTACTCCCTCTCGTAGATTCTCTCTCTCTCTCTCTCTCTCTCTCTCTCTCTCTCTCTCTCTCTCTGTTTAGGCTAAGGAAGCTATTTTTCTTCCCTTCCAATCCCTCTTGCATACTACTTCACCATAAGCTCCTCCTCCTTACCTCCTCCTCCTCCTCCTCCTCCTCCTCCTCCTCCTCTGCCTGCTGTTGTTTGTTCTTCCTTTGTGTTCCTCCTCCTCGCGCCGTGATCGAGTAGCCGTAAGAACACTCAAGGACACTCATAATCTTCCTTTATAGACACTCTCTGGACGATGGACTTATTACAGTGAAGTGTAAGAACCTCACCTCCTCTTCCTCTTCTTGCGACCTCTTCTCCTCCTCCTCTTTATCCCTTTGTCCGGCTATTTTTATTGGCTCCTATCTTTATTATCATTATTATCATCATCATTGTTATTATTTGGACAGACACATACCCCCCCCACACACACACACACACTCACACGCACACGCACTCGCAGCTTGTTGTGGTGAGTTGAGTGCGTCTCTCTCATCCCTCCATTTAGATCCTCCCGAGATATCCCTCCGTGATCAGTCGCGGCTGCTGGATGGGGCGAGGAGGATAATTATCAGCGAGCCAATTTTAGGGAAGCAATCACGATGAAATATATGTGGAGGAATGTGGAAGCAGTTCGCTGGTGGGTGGAATCAAACGAGAGAGGGGCAGGTTCTCAAAATAGACGTTAGAAAGGGATAAGATAGTGGGCGAAGGGAGGAATGTATGAGTGTTGGAGAACATATTTGGTGGTTGCACTAATGAAAAAATTAGAAGCAAAAACGAAATTAAGGAAAATGGAAGAAAAATGGGGTGGGAAGGATGAAATAACTATAGAAAAAAGGAAGGCAAGATAAGAACATAAGAACATAAGAACGTAAGGAGTCTGCAAGAGGCCGCCAAATGTTCTTACTAATACCGTCTTGACAAGTATGAAAAAAAGAGAGTTTAGGCATCAAAACAGAGAGGCAAAGGAGACTAATTAAGCGGCAACCAGAATAACTAATGAACATCTTAAGGCGGGCGTGGCGACAGCATCAACAAGACCGCTGCTCCCCAACGCCGCGCAAGGCATCCATCCGCCGGGCGCTGAGGGAACACCGGGGCGGCTAAAACAGGCTGAGAAAACACTCTGTCACACGCGTCGATTCATGTGTCGATAGTGACATGGTGTAAACGTGCGGACGCCAGATTAAAGCCTCCGAGAAGCTGCCTTTGATAGGATTATGAGAGCTGACGATACGATCAACGAGGAGGGAGTTTTTATACCGCGGTGGGGAGGTAAGGGTATCAGGGAGAGGGAGACGAGGGGAGTGGGTTGAGAGAGAGAGGGTGAGGGAGGGGGAGAGAGGAGAGAGGGAGTAAGAGAGGAGAGGGAGTAAGAGGGGAGAGGGAGTAGAGAGAGAGAGAGAGAGAGAGAGAGAGAGAGAGAGAGAGAGAGAGAGAGAGAGAGAGAGAGAGAGAGAGAGAGAGAGAGAGAGAGAGAGAGAGAGAGAGAGAGAGAGAGAGAGAGAGAGAGAGAGAGAGAGAGAGAGAGAGAGAGAGAGAGAGAGAGAGAGAGAGAGAGAGAGAGAGAGAGAGAGAGAGAGAGAGAGAGAGAGAGAGAGAGAGAGAGAGAGAGAGAGAGAGAGAGAGAGAGAGAGAGAGAGAGAGAGAGAGAGAGAGAGAGAGAGAGAGAGAGAGATTCTTGCTATGTACCCTTCACTGTCAATGTCATGTCCTAAATTTGCCTGATCGGTATTTTGGCAGAGATCTTTTTTTATATAAGTTTTTTTTTTAATGTCAGTGCGTCCATTACTGTTGCTACTTATTATCATTACTATTATTATGTATATTACTACTATTACTATTATTATTCACCTTGTACAATCAGAGAAATGGAGGCAGTTGTGCATTACCTAATGACAGCGGTATATTTACTCTCGCAGGCATTTTGAGGCTTGCATTACTCTCACCTACTTTACTTAATCACGTTGTAGTAAGTCTTCTTTGAGCTTGTTATCATTTGTCTCCATCCTGTTTTCCTTTCATGGAGTGGTCAGAGATGAGCTAGCTTAGAATGACCCTTTCCTTCCTTTCCTCTGTGCCATGTATGTATATCTTATAGGTATTCAAAACACTACCACCACCATCACTTAAAAATCCACCGTCATCATTGTCAACACTATCATTATCATCCTTGTCATCGTCGGCGTGCATAGTTTCATTATCGTAGCAGCTACAGAATGGACGTTACCTCTCCTCATAAGTATTTTTAGCGTGAGTGACATTTTTAAGGAAGCATTCAACTGACGGGCCGTAGAAAGCGTGCACAGCTTGGCATTTCCTACCTCCAGTTTCACGTTTCTTTTTCCCTCTCATCCTCTTTTCTGTACCCCCGTCCTTTTTCAAGTTTCTCCTTCCCTTATCACCTTTTTTTCTTCTTCTACCTTCCTCCTGCCTCAAATTGATCTCTCTCTGTTGTTCTATTTCCTCCATCTTCGTCCTGGTTTCAAGCTTCTCTCTCCCTCTCATTCTTTTTCTTGAACCTACCTTCGGCATTTCCTCGCTTCACCTTCTCATGCGTGGAGAAGGGAGCGGCGGAGTGGATGGGAGATGAGAGGTGAGGACGAGCGCGAAGTAGAATTAAAAGTGTACACCAAACTTTGTAGTGAATATTTCAAACGTAAATTGTTTTGTCTGTGTGTGAGAAACTCGTGTACTTCCAACAGGGCACACTTGTACGTCCCCTTCCTAATCTAATTTGGGCCACGAGGAATGTTTCTCTAATTACAAAACTACCCGCGTGCAGCAAACGTGACGGCTGGTTAGTGAGGCCCAACACGCTTTACAAATGCTTGGGAAAGTGCACACTGCTGCCTCGAATTCATGTTTAAGACTCGAGCAGTAAAATAATAAAGAGATCTACGTTGATGATCACTTAAAATGCTCGTGTATCTTTGTTTTTTTTATTCACAGTCGCCTCCCACAAAGCAAACTTCAGTGTTATCTTGTTGTTTTCGATTAAGGATGAGCTTGGAATGTTTTTCTCAGCTAAATTGCGTTCGGAGATGACGTGGGGAATGCTACAGAATTAAAATGGCTATAAACGTTAGATATATCGCCAATTTTATAACCCTGCATTGAGTTAGGAAGCGACGTGACTTGTACAATATTTTTTTCCATTAAAGGTCGCCAGATGCCTGATTACTTACTTACATTTACATTTCTTACTTACACTTCCTCCCTTACTTACATTTCCTCCCTCAAATCATGGAAGAACTTACACTCCCTCCCTCAAATCATGGAAGAACTTACACTCCCTCCCTCAAATCATGGAAGAACTTACACTCCCTCCCTCAAATCATGGAAGTAAGTCACCATTTCATTACCACGGAGAAGGTTGAAAAAGGCATGGATTATAATCATTCTTCCCTCAACATTCATGCTCTTAATTATCCGCAAACAGAAACATTCTCACCCGAAACGAAAGAAAAGAACACGTCGTACAGAAACCATCACGGGGGTATACAGAGCAACATTTGGTATTCTGCATATAAAAGATGCAAGAGAAAATGCAGTTTTGAACATGTAAAATGGCTGCAGTGCGACGAAAGTAAACTCGTATCACCTGCTTTTTTAAGTCTCCGCCGCGCCGCACCTGGTCTTTGTTTACGCCGGGGTTGCCATGCGTGACGCCGGTGCAGATGGGCGGAAGTGGTGCAGTGGTGTGGTGCGGTGCAGGTGTAAGCGGGCCACGGGTGCGTCTGGGTGAGGTGATGGCGGTAGTGGGTGTGGAAAAGATGGAGATTAGAAGGGAAAGGAAAAGGAGAAGGAAATGGTGCTGCTTGTTCCTTTTGGTGTTGGGGTTGTTGGTAGAAGGAGGAGAAGGAAGAAGAGGAAGAGAATAAGGAATAGGAGAGAGAGTGTGGTGTTGATGACTGTAATTATGGTGTTTGTGGTGGTGATGGCCTTGTAACTAGACGCAATCGTGGAGGAGGAGGAAGAGAATGAGAAAAGGAGAAAGTAATGGAAGCGTAGCAGGAGGAGAGCGTGGAAGAAGGAAGCCGCGTGTTTGTTAGGAAAGATTAACAAGATAGTATTGATGATAAGGGGTGGTAGTAGTTATTGATGAATATTGTAAAAGCAAATGCAACGGTAATAGCAAAGTAAAGAGGAGGAGGAGGAGGAGGAGGGGGAGGAGGAAAGGAGAAGAAGAAAAACATTAAAAAAATTAAGAGAAAAATCGTAGAGTAAGAAGAAAAGCAGAAGAATAAGAGCAAGACAATAAAATGAAGACAAACGAGGCGAGAAGAAAAAGAAGAGGAGGAGGAGAGGGAAAAAACACAATGAAGACAAATGAAAGCACGCAAAAAGAGAGGAAGAGAAAGAAGAAAGAAAAGAGTAGAATTAGTAGGAGTAAGAGGAGGAGGACGACAGCGAAGAAAAGGAGGAAGAGGAGAAAGATGAATAAGAAAAGAAGGACAAGAAGAAAGATAGGGAGAAGGAAGAAGAAAATTAGAAGCAGGAACAACAATGGAACCACACGGACATTTTTTTTTTACAACAGCACTAACATCAAGAAAAGGAGGAGGAGAGAGAGAGAGAGAGCGGGAGGACAAAGAGGAAGGAGGAGAAGGAAGACGAGGAGGGGGGAGGGGGGGGGAGGAGAAGGACCAGGAGGAACAATAGCAAAGACGTTGATCCCGAAAGTAAGACTGCACCTCGGCTCTGCAAGAAACCACTTTTACACCTTCAAGACAATGCCGGTTCCTCCCTCAGGCTCGGAAATAATCTCACGCCCTCGTTTGTTCCTCCTCTTGTCCTCCTTTGCCTCTGCCTTCACGCTCTTTCTTTTACTTAGTATCGTGAGTGAGAAAATGTGAAGCCTTCCGTGAGTGAGTGAGTGAGTGAGTTTTTTGGGGGGTTATTAATTGAGAAAAGATAAATAAAGAGAAATTGAAGAGTAGAGAAAGGCAGCAGGAGAAGACGGTAACTAAGAAGAGAGAGATTAAGTGCATTCCCAAAACCTCAGTCCTCTCTTCGTATTCCGCAAAGGTAATTTTTTTTCTCCCCATTTCTTTTTTTGCACTTCTCCCTCCGTTTCCTCGTTCCGCGTGCCTGATGAGACGCCACCTCCTCCTCCTCCTCCTCCTCGCCGCCGCCCCCGCCGAAGACCACATGCAGGGTAGCCAGAAGATCGTAATGCAGGAATAATTTAATAGTTCTTTCCCTTTTCCGTCCCGCCTCTTCGTTACGTGTAAACGCCGCCATGCAGGGAGTTCATCAGCGTTTAACAAAAGGAGTTTTACAGTTACGTGATTTCTTTCCCGTCTGGTTTGATATTTGCGTTTGTTTTATTTCAAGGCAACAATATTTTCCATTTTTTTATTATTCCTTGCATTTCTCTCCCCTCATATCTACACATATACACAATGAAACTGCATACGTCGAGTTTTAAGTGAGTTTTCCTTCTTCAAGTTCATGTTCAGGCAGAAATATACACTTTTTACTTCTCTTCTTCTTCGTTTTGTATGTCTTTGCATCGTTGTTAAGTATATACACCAGTTCATTATAATTTTTTTTATTTTATTGGCAGTTGATATACACGGCTGCATGCATTATCTCCCGTCAAGTTTATTTCAAGACATGGATATTTGTTTTGTGTTTTTCCCTTCCCTGTCTCCACCATTTATCTACGCATGTACAGTCGCGCTACGAAGTGTTGACACAGTTTGCAATGACTTTCGTTCAAATAATACATAATATTATTCGAAGGGAAGGGATGTTTAGGAGTGATTTTGTTATAGATACACAAAATATGATACTGAGAAAGGAAATAAATTCAATAGAGTGGAAGTTTTTACCTTATAACGATATATTAAGCGGCTCTGCCGAAACATTTTGATACGGTTTTCGTTCAGGACATTAAAAGAGTCAAATGAGTTATATGTTAAGACTAAGTATATATATAACTGCACAAATATATTGCTCTTTCTTTCATTGTAGTGATAAACCCTATATTATAGAATAATTGGAAATAAAATAATTAGCTGCACTTCATTTGATAACATGCGAAATAAATACTACATAACAAACTCGCATTTGATGATGACGTCATCGGGAACGACATTCATGCATGACTATAAAAATCTTGTGTGTGTCAAATCAGCGAGATTCTGAAAAAAAAAAATCAAGTGTCTATATTTTTAATTAACGATAAAATCCAAAGAGAAGTATCAATAAGTGGCCAGACATATAATTCAAAGTTGCACGAAACTGTCGAAACACACGACCGACGACGCGATAATAAAAATAATAGCCTATTGTATGGGTAGAGATGATGCCTGGTCGACGCTGCACTGCTATCCTTTCACTTTCTTCCATTCACCACTGTCGAGTCAATTATATACATCTGATCAAAATAATATTATTTATAACTTGTAGGTATAAATAGTGAAGTGACCTCTACTCCGCCCCGGCGATTCTGCAAAATGCAAATGAATGTGGCTACATAGCCTAGCATTCCAATACGTTTCTCTTCGCCACATTTACTTAGAGTACACTGCTAATTTTCATTGCATTTAATGGAATCACTGATATATATTAGGTGTGTGCAAAACTAGAGTTTAAAATTAAGTAGTTTTATAAAAGTCGGTAGCGAATGTTTCCCCGAGGGTAGTTGCCAGATGTCGCCAGCCGTGTCCGAAAGATTATGAAAATTGTGTCAACACTTCGTAGCGCGACTGTACAGGGAGAAAAAGAGAAGGGGGAAAATGGAAGAAAGAGAGGGAGGCGAAAAGTGAGAGGGAGAGAGGGAGAAAAAAATCAAAGGAGGAAATAAAGACAGTGTGGTTAGGCTAGGATAGGTTAGGTTAGGTTAAGTTAGGTTAGGTTAGGTTAGAAAAATGTGAAAGAAAAAAGGGTACGCCAGGAATTCTCGATCGTTTTGGGAGATGTGTTTGTTCATTACGGTGAGCTGCTTCCCTCTGCCTCACCTCAATATAGAAATAATTCCACTTGTGATAATATCCTTGCCTTACGTGATTTTGTTGTTTTTAGATCCGGCACACCACCTTTGACGTGCGAGTGTTCCATAAAGACGTGTGTTACGTGCTTATCACCTCCTACATCGCCACTCTTCCTTTCCGTCATCATTACTTCGGAGGATAGAAGAATCGTGGCCGGTTAGCTTTCTCTTGTTATTGCCGTGACTATACTGGTACTGCTTTGGTTATTATGCACACTAGTAGAAATCTTCATGTCTAAATCAATAAGTAAAGGACGTGTTTGAATAAGTGAATGAGTTAAATGATAAGTAGATAAGTGTAAAATTAAGTTAGTGTAGAAATTAGTGAGTGTAAAACAGGCAAGTGTGAAAAAATGAAAAATTGCAATAGATAAATAAGTAAAAATACGTAAAATCTAAAAATAAAGAAATGTAAAAAAAGGAAATGCATAAATATAGGTAAGTCAAGTCTAAAAATAAATAAGTAAAGGCTAGGAATATGTAAATGGGTTTAAAAATAGGTAAAAAAAACGTGTGTCGGACGCGTCTCACCACCTCATGATCCCCTGTATCACCTGCATTGATCTTCTTATCGGCATTGCTGAAAAAAATATTGGACGTCTGGTTTTTTATTACGTACCTTACCGAACAACACGGGAAGCCTTACGCGAGACTGCCAAGGAATAAAAAAAGGTCTTGATCGTATCGCCGCCTTCCTCTCATTATATTCCAATCATCATTACTCGGAGGGAGGGCAGACTTACATAATACGCCGCCTTCGATATTTCAAGCTAAGTAGGTCACTATTCTCGCCCTACGCTACATCGGCGAGGCTAGTAAGAAGGAGACGTACATATATACACTGTCTTTAATATTTCAAGCTAAGTAGGTCAGTATTCTCGCCCTACGCTACATCGGCGAGGCTAGTAAGAAGGAGACGTACATATATATAGTCCATGGGCCGGACCAGATTTCGGTACCATCCGAGTGGGCAAAACTATACCTGTGTCATTTTGTTTTTTGCATCAATAGAAGTAAAATAATGTATGATAACAGTTCCGTGCTGGTAGCTTTATTGTTTATTTTTGTGAAAAACACACTTTTAAAGGTTATTTTTTTCATATTTTCCGTTTTTTTAAGGATACGGTGCATCGTACGCATAAAAAGTATATGGACTAAAGATTTAGTAAATCAAATTTTGCACAGGTTTGTCTCTATGCAGTTTTGCTATATATGTCACAGTGTTTGCACAAATGAAGTCGGAAGTGGAACGCACGTTTTCATCAAAATTAAAAAAATCTGTTTCCCAGCCATTTTCCGCTCAGTAACTCTAAAGCAAGTGATTTGGCGATAAAATGCCATAGAGATGAAATTGTAGGGTGATGATTCATATTTTGAATGGTACTCTTTTTATTCTTTGAATGTTATGTATTGACGTCTGAGAGGCTAAAAAAAAAAAAGTATATTCACTAATTGTTACTAGGCGTATAATCCTTTATTTATGTGTATTGTTTGAAACTCTTTCAGGATTAATTGGAAGAGTCTCCGTTTTTTTTTCACGATGTATGCAGAAGAATGACTTGTTCTCAGTGATGTAACGTTATAGAAGTTAAAATTTATTTATAATAACTAATAAACTTGCTTAAATGCCCAATTTTTTTTTATTATTTCTTCAATTCTCTTGCATACCTTTGTATCTTTGTATGTGCAATAGTGTTAGCAGAAAACAAAGGAAAATTGCACAAGTATTCTTATTTAGTCTGACGTACTGGACAAATATTGTAAATTTCATTGAAAATCTGCTCCAATTAGGCCGGATATCTACATGTACACGATAATATATAAGTGGGCTAGTGCATGGGGCTTTTGCATGCATTTGTTGGTGGTTAATAGGTCATGGGTAGAACAATAACTACACTACAATGGATTTTACGGGAAAATGTCCCTCAAAAAACGCAATACGAGTGTGTCTTTTCAAGAGGTGATAACCACCAATAAGCTACTCCTCTGCGAGTGTTATCATATCAAAACATTATCTAGGGATATATACCAAGTGAAAAATAGCAACTAGAATTTGCCCACCCAGATGGTACCGGTACGTGAAATTTTGGCTCTTGGCTTATGGACTAATACACTGTCTTTAATATTTCAAGCTAAGTAGGTCAGTATTCTCGTCCTACGCTATATCGGCGAGGTTAGAAAGAGGGAGACGTACATAATATCACTGTCTTTAATACTTCAAGTCAGGAAGGTCAGTATTCACACCCTGCGGAACGTCAGTCAGGTTAGAAAGAGGGAGACGTACATAGTATATACACTGTCGTTAGCCTGTTCGCTGCGATTGACACGGATTTGGCTTTCACTGGTAGCCCGGTAACATACATTCTCAGGTCTTTCTCTGCTCTGTGGTGGATAGTGGAGTGTTTCCCATGTGGTATTGGTGTGCTGGATTTCCCCTCCCAAGGTACATGACATTACATTTTTCTTCATTGAGTTGTAGTAGCCAGTTTTTATTCCATTCCTGTTGTTTGGTGATGTCTTCTGGTAGGAAATCCGCAATCAAGGGGTTAATTAATATTTCAAGTCAGGAAGGTCAGTATTCTCGCCCTACGCCACATCGATGAGGTTAGAAAGAGTGAGACGTATATATTCATAGTCTTCAATATTTTAAGTCATGTAGGTCAGTATTCTCGCGAGGTTAGAAAGAAGGAGACGTATATATTCATAGTCCTCAATATTGTAAGTCATGTAGGTCAGTCGCTCCCCCTTCATCACGCCAGCAAGGGGGCCACGAAAGCCTTACATAAGAGTCTCATCTTTGGCCTTTTAACACTCCTACCTTTGACTACCGTCCTTACGATGAACGATGAGATATTTACATGCTCGTATATCCTTGTCTTCCCTCCCACTCCCTCTCTCCAATTTCTTCCTCTCTTCCTCCCGCTCTCCCTGCTGACTTCCTCTTTTCTTGCTAACCTCTCTCCCTCCCTCTCCTTCCCTCCCTCCCTCTCCCTCCCTCCCTTTCCTTCCTCTCTTCTTCCCGCCCTCCCTGCTGACTTCCTCTTTCCTTGCCATCTTATCTCCCTCCCTCTCCCTCCCTCCCTTTCCTTCCTTCCTTCCTCTCGCTCTCCATGCTTTCTTACTCTTTCCCTGCATTCCTGACTTCCCGCTCTCCCTCCCTCCCTCAAGCTATCACAAGGGTTGCTGTTCTCGTAAAGGCCGGCGTCTTGAGGACATAAACGATGATGATGATGGTGGTAGTGGTGGTGTTGTTGGTGGTGGTGGTGGCGATGGGGAAAGAAGAAGGTAAGGAAGGTATGGGAAGAGAAAGGCAAAGGCGAACTGGAAGGAAGAGGGAAGATTGTAAGGAAGGTAATGAGTGGGAAATACGAGAGGTAAGGGAAGTAAAAGATAAGGGAAGGGGGGATGAGGGGGGTAGCTGGATGAAAAATGGCATGAAAGAATGAGGGGAGAAGTTAAGGAGGATAAAGATGCTGATGAGGATGCAAATGAAAAGGAGAGGTCACGAGGTGGATAGAGAGGAGAGAGAACAGAGGAGAGGGGAAGGAAAAGAAGGGAGTGGAAAGAGGGAGGTGAAAATGATAAGGAAAGGGAAGAGAGAGAGAGAGAGAGAGAGAGAGAGAGAGAGAGAGAGAGAGAGAGAGAGAGAGAGAGAGAGAGAGAGAAGAAGGTAAGATGATGAGAGGGTACAATCAGGAAGGAAGGGAAAAACAGAATGAGAAGGAGAGAAGGTAGAAAAGAATGAATGAATGAATGAGTGGAGGAAAGAAGGAGAGTAAAAAAAATAAAAAGGGAATAAACATAAAAAAATAGAAAACCAGGAGGAAAATCAAGAAAAAAATAAAAGAAGAGAAAAGTAAAAACAAAGAAAGGAATAATAAAGCGAGGAATTAAGGCCCAGAGAGGCACAGTTAAGGAAGAGAAAGAAAGAAAGTTGAGACTGCAGAAGGGAATAAAAGGGAAGGGAAAGAATGCATTAAAAGAGAGGAAGAATGAGGAGGAGAGGAGAGAGAAAGGAGGCAAAGGGCTGGAAGGAGAGGGAAGTTTTGTCATATAAGGGACAAAGGGAGACGCTGCCATACTCTCTCTCTCTCTCTCTCTCGCCAGACGAAAACAGGATAATAAAATCACGTGACAGTTTAATTAAAGTCCAAGTCAAGTTTTCCACGACGCAGGAGAAGCCGGCGAAAAATATTAAACTTTTTTTTTTAGTATTAATTGTTCGCGTGATCGGGGGAATAGTCGTGGCAGGCTCCGTGTGTGTGTGTGTGTGTGTGTGTGTGTGTGTGTGTCGGTGGTTATCCAAATGTGGTTTCATTGTAAAATCGAGAAACAAGGTGAGCAAGCGAAGAGTGGAGGAGGAGGAGGAGGAGGTGGAGGAGGCTTGCGGGCCGTCCACTCTAGGCTTGATGATCGCCCCACTTAGCGGAGTCTGTGAGAGAATCAGGATGTTAAGCCCATCACCCTACCCCCCATTACCCCCTCTCTCTCTCTCTCTCTCTCTCTCTCTCTCTCTCTCTCTCTCTCTCTCTGGGGGTCAAAACGATCTCAGATGTTCTGAAAACTTTGTAAAACGAGAACGGTTTGGATGAACAGGAGGAGAGAGGACTGAGGAAGAGGAGGAGGAGGAAGAGGAGGAGGAGGAGGAGGATGAACAGGAGGAAGAGGAAGACCAGGAGGAAGAAAAGGGAGGAATAAGGGGAGAAGAATGATGAGACGGAGGAATAGCAGGAAGAGTGAGAAATAACGAGAAGAGGAAGAGGAGAAGAAGAAGGAGAAGGATGATGATGAGGAGGAGGAGGAGGAGGACGAGGACGAAGAGGAGGAGGAGGAGGAGGAGGAGGGGGAGGAAAAGAAGAGTCGATCACATGCAAATGACTCGGCATCTGCACTGCGCTCCTCCTCCTCCTCCTTTTCCTCCTCCTCCTCCGCCTCCTCCACCTCTTCTAGAAAACCAAAATCCGGGAACCGACTGGACGGGTGGGCCTTCCCGAACGACTTCAAGAAAAAAAAGATAAAAAAAGTCCTGTCGTCTGATAACTGAGTGTGTAAAATAATGCAAAGACGGGTCAGGAAAGAGGAGGAGGAGGTGGAGGTGGAGGAGGAGGAGGAGGAGGGGCATAAGAGGAGGATGGTCAATTTATTTCTTATACGTTTATTTTTCTTCTCCTCCCTTATTTATAGCTGTCACGAGGAGGGGAGGGGGGGATGGAAGAGGGGGTGAGGGGAGGGTAGTAAAGAAGGGGGAGAGGGGAGGAGGAAAAGGGGGAGGGAGAAGGGAGCGGGAGACGGACAAGGAGGAGGGGGAGGGAAAAAGTGGAGGAAGGAGAGGAGAGGGCGACACGGTAAGGGAAAAGGAGCGGAAGTAGGGAGGGGAAGAAGGGAAATGATAAGAGGAGGAGGAGGAGGAGGAGGAGGAGGGTTGATGATGAATGGTTGAGGTATAATTTTTCATGTTCTTTACTTTCCATTTCTCGTTAGAAGTAGTAGCGGCATAAGTAGTGGTATGGGTAATAGTAGTAGTAGTAGTAGTAGTAGTAGTAGTAGTAGTAGTAGTAGTGGTGGTGGTAGTAGTAGTAATAGTTGTCGTTTTTGTTGTTTTATTATTATTTTTTATTTTTTTATTATCGTTATTATTATTATTATTATTATTATTATTATTATTATTATTATTATTATTATTATTATTATTATTATTATTATTATTATTATTATTATTATTATTATTATTATTATTATTATTATTATTATTATTATTATTATTATTATTATTATTATTATTATTATTATTATTATTATTATTATTATTATTATTATTTTCTGCTTTTTATGTTATCATCATCTGTGAGAAGTTAATTATTTTTCTCGTTCAGGCAATGGCTTAATTTGTGTATAATTCTGTATTACTTTACAAAACTCAATTGGTTAACAAGATCGCCTATGTTATTATTTTTGGAGCTCACGACCTTACCTCAATTTTGTTTTCTCTTTTCCTCAGGTACCGTGTGACCCTGTGTTCGTTGGTAATACCTTAAGCTTGTCACACTCTTGAGGGAGGGGCGAGCGGGGCCGGACGGAAAGGTATGTGTATGAATTTTGAGGTTTTATTATTTCCATTGAGTTTTCCGCTTTGTCCCTCCTCGGTGTGTGAGTGTGTAGGGCGGGGGGTTATGTGTTTAATGTACATGCACAAAGTTTTTATAATCAACATATTAAAATCGAGTCTTGAAAATGTTATCTCTTCCTTTATTCTTTCGAACGCTTCCTCCTCCTCCTCCTTTTCCTCCTCTTCCACTTCCTCCTCCTTGCACTCTTTATCTCCCTCTCCCTTATCTCTGTTCTCTTCTGTGTATTCTATTTGGGTTTCTTAACAATTTTTCTCTTTTCCTTCGCCTGTCTGCCATTTTCCTTTCCTCTTTCCTCTTCCCGTTCTCCTCCGCCTCTTCCCTCTCTTCATCCATCTTTCTCTTTCCTCCTCCTGATATTTCTCTCCACCTTTCCAATTCTTCGGTGTTTTCTTCAATAATTTTTTCTCCTCTTGTCGTCCTTGAGTCTCCTTCTTCCTCCTCTTCGTCTTCCTTCTCCTCTTCCTCCTCCTCCTGCCAATCACTTCTTCTGTCCACTTGTATTTATTCTTTTTTTCATCTCGTCTTCAACCTCTCCCCTCCTTCCCACCCTCCTCCTCCTCCTCCTCTTCCCCTCGCCCTTACCATTGACCCAGATCTCGATGTCAGCTACAAGGTCAAAGAAAGGTGGCTCAGAGGGAGGCAGGGAGGGAGGAAACAGGGAAAACTCGTAAACATTGAAGAGCAGGCAAGAGAAAGAGCTTGTTGGCGAGAGGACATGAAAGGGAGTGTGTGCGTCTGATTTTTCTCCTTATTGCTTATGCGTAGGGACCTGTATTTACTTGCCTTCTTTTTATGACGGCAATTATGTTTCAGTAAGTCATTAAGATGATTTTGTATTAGTTCCGTGCAGCCGAAGATTTATATGGGCGGGAGGCGGAGGTTGATCGTCGGTATTAGCGTGTGTGTCCGCCAATTAGATGTTCCGTTTGTTTGAGTCTTGGTCGTGTGCGTGCGTGAAGTTGGTCCGGTGATTGATGGAAGGTGGTGATAAAAGTGTTAGTTCTTGTTGCGGGAATTGATGGAGACGAGGATGTTATTGTTATTGGTGTTATCATCTTTATTCTTATTCTTCTTATTCTTATCATGATCAGTATTCTCTATTGCAATTATTTTTACACTTATTACTGGTATGATTTATTGTTGACGTATCACAACCTCCATGTTCATAAAATTGACGTTCTTACACTGTGAAAGACATCGTTTGCTCTTCTCTTACATATTGCACCTACTCTGAAAACAATCATGTCGGCTCCAATACAGCAAGTAGTCATGAAAAAACTCTTTATGTGGACTAGATTTACCTTTTGATTTCCCTTACTTGTCTCAGCAGTGAAGTTTGCGTCCAATTTTTCCCCTCATGCTTAAGCGAGATGAAGGATAGATGGCATGATGCGGGATTTAGATTTTGCAAGCAGAGAGGGAGAAAAAGGTGTAGCAACGAGGTGATTCCACTTAACTATATATCGTGCGACACTGGCTGATGGTCGATGCAGTGCCTGTCTATAGAACATGGAAACGAATGGCGACGGAAATTGGGTTGAGTTTTTTCACACGCTTTTCCATGCCTTGCGCTAAAGAGATGGTTAGATCTTTTCGTTTGACCAATATTTGTTTTGTTCGTCTGTGTTCTTTTGTTTTCGCTGTGTTTTCTTTTATATATGTCTTCGCCTCGTTTCATTTCTACATCTTCAGCATGGAAGGCAGAAAAAACGGTGCAAAGTGAAAAGCATGTTGCGTTATCTTTTCGAACTAAGCAAACCCTTGATCGTAATCCTCTAACTGAAAACAGAAACCAGTGAGAGCTCGTAAGCTTCATCTAGTCCTTATGTGATTCAATTTTATATCTGCAGAGCGTTTACCGCGTATTTCAAAGCTTAGTTAGTCATTATTTTTGTAGCTTGAAGGCGGAGGGTAAACAGTAAGCGGTGCGATCCGATGGTGGGTATTTTGTTGGTACCCTGATCAGCTTGAAGGTCGAGGGAGGGTTGTAGGTTCACGGCGCCCTACTACTGTGTCCCCCTCGAGTACTCCGCCGGGCCGCCCCACGCACCGACTTACTAACTTTGCACCTCAGTAACTTGATTAAGGGACTGTTCCCCTCGACAGTAGAGTAAATAGTCATTACCCGTGCTTCAAATTAGGGACTCTCTCTCTCTCTCTCTCTCTCTCTCTCTCTCTCTCTCTCTCTCTCTCTCTCTCTCTCTCTCTCTCTCTCTCTCTCTCTCTCTCTCTCTCTCTCTCTCTCTCTCTCTCTCTCTCTCTCTCTCTCTCTCTCTCTCTCTCTCTCTCTCTCTCTCTCTCTCTCTCTCTCTCTCTCTCTCTCTCTCTTCTCTCTCTCTCTCTCTCTCTCTCTCTCTCTCTCTCTTCATATTTCTCTCTCTCCTCTCTCTCTCTCTCTCTCTCTCTCTCTCTCCTCTCTCTCTCTCTCTCTCTCTCTCTCTCTCTCTCTCTCTCTCCTCTCTCTCTCTCTCTTCTCAGGCTGTGCAGGTCTACAGTCTAATTTCTCTCAATCTCTCTCTCCCTCGCCTCTTGGTCTCACTGCCCTAACGAAGAAAGAAAGAGAGAAAGAGATAAAAAGAGGAAGGTGAGTCTTAGCCAGATCAGCAGCAGCCTTCCCTCGCACTGCCCGCCTCCTCCCTCTCCCTCTTCTTTTTCTTATTTTTTTCGTTTCTTCGCCCTCTTCATATTTTCACCCCGGTTTTCATTTTTCATTCAATCATCTTTTTCCGTCGATTCTTCACTATACTTTTCCGTTTTGTTATACCCTCCCCGTCTCTGGTTATAACTTCCTATTCTTCTTTTTCTCTTTCTCTAATCCCCCCTGTGCCTTCGTGCTGTCCCGTCTCGTTATCCTTCTTTGGGGTTAGTTAAGTCGACGTTTGAGATGGCTTGCTGTCCCTTTTGATTTGACTTCTGTTGTTTGTTGCTTCTTAAACGACGATGATATATTTTTTTTTACAGTACCTAGAATTAGTGTGTTTTGTTGCTATTTTTTTTGTTCAGTCAATTTTTTAAATATTTTTTTAACGCAAAACACGTATATACACGCTACTGTTCCCTCTCACTTAAACACAAATTGATAATGGAGGCTTTGGAACACGCACTTACACACAACACATTATCCTTCCCCTCACACACATACACACTCCTGATCTCTGTGTCGTTCTCCTAATCCTAACTAGCCAAGAACTCGAACCTAGTGATAAAAGAATCAAGTCGACGGATTGACGACCAACCGAGAGCGATATCCCTGAACCCAGCTAAAAGGAGGAAGCATTCAATGAGGAGTTTGTTCGAGTAATGGCGCTGTCGGGAAAAATGTCAGACGTGAACTGTAAAACTTCACTCTCGCATGTCGTTGGGGCGTAGCGAAAGTTTTGAACGATGATGGGGGCAGGGCCGGAACTTCTCAAGGCCGCTAAGAGAAGCAAAACAAGGAGGAAGAAAGAAGAAAGAAGGAAGAATTGCGGGGTCCAGAAGAAAGCGTTCAACTTCCTGGAAATAGAACCTGGATGGAGGAAGTTTCTGCGTGACAGTCTCGTACACGCACACAAGCACACGAACACATACACACACACACACACACACACAAACACACACGAATATCCATCTATCAGGTGAGGGCAATCAAGTCACTTTAATATGCACGCGAACTTAATTTTATAGCGCATTAAGCTTCTCATTCAATTCTCCAACGGTACACTTCAAACATCCTTGCACACTTATTGGTAGCGATTCTTATTATTACCGCGGAAAGGATCAGATAGCCCAGGTATTTAGTAAGGCATGACTTCTTGGGCCTGTCATTTGTGGGTTCGAATCTTTGTCATGGTGTGATTTGGTTTCGGAGATCATTTTAGAGGATCGTCGTCCTCTCAATTGAAGATTCAGATTACTCTCTCCTGTGACAAAATAGTAACAGTTTCATTATATATTTACAGGCTAAAGGCAAGACATAATGATAGGATATACCCCCAACTATCTGCTCCTACATAAGAAGACAGAGGAGAGCTTCAAACGACTGTGATCAAATTTAGTTTTAGAAGTGTTGCGATGTCCAGTTATAGAAAGGGTGAAGATGGAGTAACAACGTATAGGAGAAGTAAGTACAGAAGACGTGAGGCTGCTTCAGAATTTACCAGGGAAAGGGATTAAAGAGTAAAACAATAATGGGCCTCTGAAACATTGCCAAAACGTTTTCATAAAATGTTTCGTATATAACTTTCTGGTAATTAGGTTATGGTGCTGCTCTGTTACAAGGCCAAAGTGCTTTCGTGAGAGAGAGAGAGAGAGTTTAATAAATCTTCCAGTCTCTTCTTCTTCCAATCACTAGTTCTCAAAAATTACTTCAGCACTTGTGGTAATAAAAAACTCACCTCACAAGCCTTCATTAGCTCCGATATGAGAAAGAAACCGCTTTGAAGACATTTTTTTTCTCTTTGAGGTTGCAAGAGGATTGATTTTCTACTTATTGCAACACGGACAAAGCATTTATGAACGAAGAACCCCTCATCCCCCCCTTGCCCCTCTCCTTCAGTCCCCGTCCGCCTCCTCCTCCTGTTCCTCTTTCTCCTCCTCCTCCTCCTCACTTTTCTTATCTCCTTGAAAACTTAATCTCTCTACTTTGCATGTTATACTCCACCTGTCTCTCCTCTTCCTATTTATCATTTTCTTCCTTTTCTCCACCTTTTTTTCCTCCTCAATCTGCTACTCTTCTTTTATTTTTCTCTTCTCTTCTCTTCTCTTCTCTTCTCTTCTTTTCTCTTTTCTTTTCTTTTCTTTTCTTTTCTTTTCTTTTCTTTTCTTCTCTCTCTCTCTCTCTCTCTCTCTCTCTCTCTCTCATCACCCGCCATGTTTATGTAGGCAAAACAGAACAGTCTTATTTTTTACCCACCATCTGTCACTCACTCGGCTCCTCGTCACCTAATCTTTTCCCACCGCCCACTTAAGTCATTAGCCCACAACCACTTTTTCTCCCCTTCACCAGGTACTCCCTCTTACCTGCCACCTACCTGCCTTTTTCTTTCCCCTCCCTAATCAGATATCCTTCAGGTAGCGTTTTCTTTTAGCATGTTCCTCTTCTTACCTATGTGCTAATGACACCTTACTCTCTCTCTGTTTCTTTTTTTATCTCTTTTTTTACTCTTTGCTCTGAATCCCGCATCTTCATCCTCCCATAGTTACTTAGTTTTCTCCCTCTTCACACTTCTTTCCTTCCTTTTTCCTTCCTCCTCTTCACAAACATCATCATAATTCACTAAAAAAGGGACAGAGAAAATAATGAGTTTAAAATTCTCTTTGTGCCTCGAGTTACCTTTTCCTTTCCTCCTTTTACCTCGATTGTCGTGTGTCGGTCGGGGGGAGCATTGGCGCACCTGTACTGGCTGGCAAGGTAATGAGGAAGGTTAGGAAGGCAAGGTGAGGTGCGGTACGCCAGGTGAGCGAGTGCCAGAGGATGCTGAAGGAGGGGAGAGGTGAAAAGAGACATAGGAGGAGATGAGAAGGTGTGAAATTGGGCTGATAGAAAAAGGAGATGAAGAGGGATGCTGGGAAAAGATGAGGGAAAGCTCGAAGTAGGAGATAAAGAGGGGGTAAGATGAAGGAGGAAGAAGGGATGAATATGCTATGGAGGAAGATGAAATTGCTAAAAGAGTTTGTTAATGGTGTGTGAGAGAGGAGGTAGGAGGAGGAGGAGGAGGAGGAGGAGGATTGTAATGCAGGGGGGTAGTAAGGAGACACAAGAAGTTAAGGAGATGAAGAGGGAGATAAAAGAAGGCGGAGGAAGAGATGGAGAGAGTGAAAGAGGAAAGGAAGGAGAGCGAAATAGATGATGTGGATGTGAGTTAGTAGATAGGGAGGAAAGAAGATGAAAGAGGAATTAGAAGATGGAGAAAGAGAAGACGATACCAATGGAAGATGAAAATGGAAGAAGAAAATGAAGGATGAGCTAGAAGAAACAGGAGGAGATGAAGGGAGTGCACGAATGAGGTAGAAGGAAATGAAGGGAGAGCAACTAGCGGAAAAAGGAGATACAACGGGAGCGAGAGGGAGAAAGCAAAGGAAGGGAGGAAGGGGGAGTAAAATACCCCCCCCTCTACCACCAAATACCCCCCCACAAGACGTCACTCCCCCCCTTTGGCTCACACTCCCTCATCTGGCTGGCAGTCACCTCGCCGTGCTGTGGTGGTTCTTTTCAGGAAGATTCGTAAATAGAACAGACTGAAATAGAAGGCAAAACACCCGTGCTCAGATTTAGTCCCCAGCGTGGCCATAAGTAGAGTCAGAACCACCACCACCACCTCCTCCATCACCACCAATGTCACCACCACCACCAGCGTCATGTCGGGTCTTAACTCTCTCCCGCCGCGGCCAGAAAACAACTCCCTCTAGCGTCCTATAGTCAGGGTGTGCTAGTGGTGACGTCAGACGGCCTACGTGAAGTATTGTACGGGAATCAGTCAGTCAGTCAGTTAGTGGCGTCACGGGTTATATCGGATCTGTGCGTCACGCGATGTAAATTATACTTGCATGACGTCAGACTTACAATGTGACGGACAGGCGAAGAAACGATGCGAGTGAGGGCGAGGAGGCAGAGGGAAAGAGGGAGCGTCGAGTTATGAGATGCTACATATTAAACTTTTCCTTCTATTTACTACAACGGACACGTGTGTACCTGAACCAAGGCCAATAAAGAATAATCAAGGTGTGACTTGCGACCAGACGGACAAAGAAGCTCCCACACGCGATGGCAAAGAGATAGGAGCGAGTTTCAACATAGTGATACTTCTGTGATGGAGAGAAACGAGCAATGAAAATAATAACCTAGTCCAGAAAATTCAGTCCTTAAAAACATGTCACAATAGAGAAAGTGTGAAGGAGTGTGAAAAATTGTAACCGGTTTAACCTTTTATTCTTGTGATATAAAACACGAGACGAGGCTGTATGTGGCGTAAGCAGAGGTGTATGGGAGGGAGGGAGGGGTATTTGTCGTGGTATTAATGGAGATGGTGAAGGCATTGGTGCATGTTGACGGAGCTGGTGGGAGTGACACGCGATGCAGGGAGTGAAGCCTCATCTGTCGGTGCCACGCGTGCAATGCTGCTGCCGTGGCGAGGCATCACGTTACCTGGCACTCCTTGGGGACACCACGAGCGTACTGGCCCACGTGAGGCGGGGAAGAGGAGGAGGAGGAGGAGGAGGAGGAGGAGGAGAAAAGATCGAAGTAGAGTAAGGAGGGAGAGGAAGAGGGGGAGAAAGAGTAAAGATCGCAGTACAGTATGACTCGGAAAGACAAGGAGTAAACAAAGGAAAATAATACAAACAATAATAAGAAGAATATGTTCTGACAAGTTGCAGATCTTTGAATCTTATGAAAACTTAGTAAAGTCATTTCTTGTTTCCAAATCAAAATAATTGTTTTTTGTATCTATTTTTGCCCTTGAGCTGCTTCCTTTACTGTATAAGAAATGAGGTATTGAAAGCAATACTGAAACCAGCCGAATCGCCGCTTCACTTGATAACAGCTGCAGCGAGAAAGGTGTGTAGCCAGTAGCAGCGAAAGCTTTAGGAGTCAGTGGTCCGTTTGCCGTCGTCAGTAGGCTCGAATTTTCCAAGCCGGCGCAAGGAGCCGCCACGTAGGCAGCTACACGGCAGCGGGCCAACAAACACCGATGAACAGCCGCTGAAGCACGGCTCGGCAAGTGGTGAGGAGTTAGCGGCCCTCACACTCGCTGATCCCACACACTTCTGACAGTAATGGACACCAACATTTTGCCTGAATCTGAGTGATAGATATATATGGAATACCTGCCCCGCCATTATTCTGATTAGAGCCACAGTTTCCATAAACTAGACACAAAGTCAGAGTTCACTGACTTCCTGAACATGTTGGCTAATGGACCGATGAGGACCCCCTTGCATTCCTTCATGGCGTTACATGTTAAACGAGCGCACACACACACACACACACACACACACACACACACACACACACACACACACATGCCAGTCAGTGTTGTCCAAGGTTGGCACGGCAGCAAACTTTGACTCAGGTACTTAATCACGTCATTACCACTCCCACCAACACTCCACAGTAACCTCCACGGCCCGCCCTCTCACGCCTGCCCTCTCTGCTCATCTCTCTCCTATCCTACTTCTTCCCATCTACTCACCATTATGCTGCTTCTCACTGCCCCTTAACATATCAGGGGATTTATCACTAATAGATCCTAAAAGCTTCGGTAGCTATTTATATCAACATACTACTACTTAAGTCCGTAAATAGGTGACTTTGATTTCTTTTTCATAGGTCATTACTCATTGTTTAATTGCTCTTCTATTCTTCGCTTATTTTATTTTTGTGCTTAGATTATTTAATGACACGGATAAAGATTTTTCAAGAGGCGATTACAATTGAGACTAAAACATGAAAAGACATTAACAGGGTGCTAGAAAGTTAATATAAGAGATGATAAAAGAAAAAAGGAGGACTTGGTGAGCTAAAAACGCATTCCCTTTATCCTCGCTTCTTTATACATTTATTTACTTATTTCTTACAGCATCCCTCTTACTTCATCTCTACTCTTCCGCAGCATCTTGGCATCATCTCTACACCAGTCTTCTTCATGGTGACGTAATTGCCGATGTTTGTTATTATTATTTTTCTCTCTCTCTCTCTCTCTCTCTCTCTCTCTCTCTCTCTCTCTCTCTCTCTCTCTCTCTCTCTCTCTCTCTCTCTCTCTCTCTCTCTCTCTCTCTCTCTCTCTAAAGTACTATTTTTTTTTTTACAACAAAGGAGGCAACTCAAGGGCACACAAAAAAGAAAACAATAATAAAAAAAGCCCGCTACTCGCTGCTCCAAAAAAAGAATTAAAAGAGGTGGCCGAAAGAAAGATCAATTTCGGGAGGAGAGGTGTCCAGATACCCTCCTCTTGAAAGAGTTCAAGTCGTAGGCAGGAGGAAATACAGATGAAGGAAGATAGTTCTAGAGTTTACCAGCGTGAGGGATGAAAGAGTGAAGATGCTGGTTGACTCTTGTATAAGGGGTTTGGACAGTATAGGGATGAGCATGAGTAGAAAGACGTGTGCAGCGGGGCCGCGGGAGGAGGGGAGGCATGCAGTTAGCAAGTTCAGAAGAGCAGTCAGCATGAAAATATCGACAGAAGATAGAACCTACCTATGCAACACAACTGCAGATAAAGTGTTTCCTCGCCTACCAATGAAGTGTTGCCGTGATGTGTGTGTGTATGTGTGAGTGTGTGTGTGTGTGTGTGTGTGTTCATAGCCTTGGCGTTGCAATGCTAAATCACCGCACTGACCTGGTTCCTACGATAATTACAGCTCGTGTCGTTTGCGTAGACTACATAGTGCTTTGTTTCACTTATTCAACGCACGCCCTCGGAACTTAGGAGACGGATGGGGCTCTGGCGCTGTGCACGTTTTAAAAGCTTTCTATTTTTTCTTGTCTTATAATTTCATGTAATGGATGTGTTAATTTTACTCGCATGTTTCGTATTTTTATTTATTTTTGTCTAAGGGCTTTTCCAGTCTTTACTACATGCTTTTATATATCTAAGCATTTAAAAGGCATCCTTAAATATGATTACATTTGAATAAATCATGTATTTAGTACTTATAATTTTCCTTACCGTTATTATTTTTACATAGCATTCGGAGTGTTTTGTAAATTATTTAAGTTCAATTCGAAAAACTGGAAAATTGACCTACATGTGTTTTGGTCAACGCTGACGAGATTGCTATTTGTACGTTTTAAAAGTTCACACAAGCCTTACTTTATATTCAAGTTTAAGCTGTTCCAAAATTCTTTAAACTAATCAATCTTTAATCCTATGCTGAACCTCATTTCCTTGCATATCACGTTTGTTTAATCTACTTTTACTATTATCACCTAACCTCACTAACATCACATTTTAGCAAGCCTTGCCTCGCGCCGCCTCGCCTCACCTTATCGCTCCTCATCAACAGTCTAAACCGCACCAGAACTTTAACTCGAACCCTCGTCACGCACGCGAAACACTCAACTTGCTTGTCAACGGGGGGAAAATGTGTAGCCCTAGTAGTTGCTGCGGAAGTAGAAAAAGTGATTAAAGGAACGGCGGTGCGGGTGAACTCATTTCGCGGGCAGGTAAACGTAAACGAAAAAAAATACTCGTGTGTGGGTACAGTTTTTTGCACGGCTGAACGATCGTAGTCACTAATGTAGAGAGAGAGAGAGAGAGAGAGAGAGAGAGAGAGAGAATCGTTGAATGTATACCATCTACATACATACATACATACACAAATACCACTTTCACATAGAGCAGTCAAAACGTGCTGTTACATTTAAAACTGATCAGACAGATGATTGGCAGGAAAACAGACATAGAGAGATGTTCAGAGACACAAAATTAGATAGGTATGTCTGTATGCATGATGGTCTGTCTGTCCTTCTGTACCTTTCTGTCTGTCTGTCTATCAAAGTGAATATTTATGTATTAAGTATGTATTAAAGTATGTATTTGTATCAGTACGTCGATAAATAGATAGATGGACTCATGAAAGTGTATCGGATTGTTTATCTAAACGTAAACATTGTCGTATGTGTAAGAAGAATTATATATAGATCTTATTGAATGTTCTTCTGGTCGTGGGAAAATCTGTAGCACCGTGGGAAAATTGTTCAGGATCCGTACTCTCAAACCTTCCGGCACCCATTTACACATATTTTACAAGGCTTTCGCAGGCGTTTCGGGCATTTTCAGGGGTAGTTTAACGGCCCTGGTGGTTGTTTAACTCTTCTTCTGTACCATGAATGTGAAAAAATCCTCATGAAAGCCCGATTAATCTCCATTTTGACCTTTGAAAATAGTTAATGTGCGAGGTGGAAGCGTCTGAGAATACCGCCCCAGTGATCTTAGTGGGTCACCTGAGGCGGGCGGCGGGGCTGAGGTTGCGGGTTCCTGTATCCGGCGGCGGTGTGAGTGGCTGGCGTTATGGGAAATCTATAGTTAGTTAGTGCGGGAAAATGAGAGAGAGAGAGAGAGAGAGAGAGACAACACGATATTAGTTTTAGAGACAACCAACAATAAATACAAAGTTAAAATAAATAGAGGCAATTGGGTAAGAAAAAAAAAAACAAGAGAAAAAACTGAGAAAGAAAACAAGAATAACAAAAACATTTCCAGAGACAACGCGCCACAGAAACAAAACGAAACCAAGAGACTGAGAAAAAAAAAGCAAATAAGAAAGAAAAAAAAGCGATGGTGATTTAATGGCCGGTACGCAGCGTCGAGAACAATTTTTTTCTGTCTTGTTCGGGGGCCGTTATGGGTTTCTCTTCCGCCGCCGCCACATAACTCCCTCGTTCACCCCCTCACGAGCTGGCTGACTTCCCGCTCATCCAACAGGGGAGAGGTGAGCCCTTCCACGCATATAGGAAGGGAGAGGAGAGGACTTCCACTCATCCAAAAGGGGGGGTAGAGATAGGTTGAAAGAACGGGAAAGAGACAAACAGCAAAGGAGTGGATAACAGAGGATACGGAGGGTGAAACATAGATAGGAGAGGATACGGAAAGGGAGAAGATACGAGATAAGAATAGGGGAGGAGAGGATAATTTGCTGGAGTAGAGGGGAGGAGAGAAGAGGAGAGGGAAAAAGATAGAAAAGAAAAGGAGGAGACTTGAAGAGGGGAAGATTTCATATTACAGAAGAGAATAGATTGAAGAAGGCGGGATTAGAGGAGAGAAAGGAATAGGAGAGTAACTAACCGCCCAATTTCTATTACTCCTATCCTCTCTAAGATCTTTGAGAGGGTTTTAGCTAAACGGCTTTCCATATACTGTGATAAATTCAATCAGTTACCTGATTCTCAGTTCGGACTCCGTAAGGGTTTGAGAACATGTAACGCTCTCTTGACTCTGTCTCATGACCTGCAGTCTTCTTTGGATCGTGGGCATAAGTCGCGAGTTGTTGCTGTTGATTTTAGTTCTGCTTTTGTTGTTGTGAATCATAGAGCTCTAATTTATAAACTACAACTCCTTGGTATTGGTGGAAGTCTTCTCAGTATTTTTATTTATTTTTTTAACTAATCTATTACAGTGTGTGGTTGTCGATGGGGCCTGCTCTTCTCTGCCTGTTGTTTCTGGTGTTCCTCAGGGCAGTGTCCTTGGACCTTTATTTTTTAACATTTTTATATCTGACTTGGGCATTCACCTCGAAAATAAGCTGATTTCATATGCTGATGATACAACTTATACTCCTCTGTTCACTCTCCCAGCAACAGAGGTGAAGTTTCTGCATTTCTGAATAGGGACTCGGCAATGATCACCGCTTGATGTCAACTTTGAGGGATGAAGCTTAATGTTAATAAAACGCATTCCATTACCATCAGTAGATCCTGTACCTTGAATCACCTCATCCTTGTTTGCATATATTTATTGAACAGATTAAGGATGTTTCTAGTATCCGTTTGTTGGGAGTCACTCTTGATTCTAAACGGACATTTGAGAAGCACATCCGTTCCATGTCTTCCACTATTGCACAGAAGACAGGCTTACTTTGTAGGTGCTTCAAAATATTTGCTTGTGACTCAACTGTAATCAAATCTTGTTATGCATTCATTTTTCCGCACTTTGCGTATTGTGCTCCTGTTTGGATATCTGCTGCCAATTGTCATTTAAAGTTGCTTGACAGAGCTATCAATTCAATTAAATTTATTTCTCCGGCACTTGTTTTTGATTTTGATTATCGGCGTCAAGTTGGTGCCCTTAGCATTTTGTTTAAAGTTTTTAGGAATAATCGGCATCCCTTACACAATGCTTTGCCTGATCCTTTTACTCCTGCCCGGGTCACGAGGTTTGCTCTTAGTCAAAACGATCTTGCTTTTAATCCTATGATTTTTTGTTCAACACAATTCTCACGATGTTTTCTTCTGTCGTTGATAAATTTATGGAATCAGTTACCAATGACTTTGTCCTTTCTGCAGAGATTTCTTCATTTCAGTCTCATGTGAATGTCTTTTTGTAACAGTAATTTTATTTTTCCTCCTTTTGGCTCTGACTGGCAAGTTTCTCAAATATTTGTTGTCTTTGCTGCTCTCCAGTACCTTTTGGTATATTGTGTGGCTCAACTTGTTGTATCTGCACCTTGGAGGGAGGCTTTGGTAGCTTATCATAATAATAATAATAATAATCGAACCTGCCATCCATCCATCCAGCTTTCTCTAGCCAGCCAACGGATAGACAGATGATTTCCCACTCTCATCCTCACCCATGACACACCGCAGCAACTTGTTTTGTCTTCAATATCACATGGTACTGAAGGGATCCCAAGCATAAAATAATATATAACATAAACAAATTGGTATTTCAATCACAGCTGACTGACTGACGGAGTTACTGACTGATTGGCTGTCTGACTAAATGACTTGCGCCGCTCAGTCGCCTGTTAGCTTATCAAACCCAATTGCAAAGTTACGGATCGCTGTAATAAAATAAACACATCGTCATATACGTGTAAATACTTCTAGCGAAAGATTTCCTTTACGCTTGTAGAGGAAATTATCTTTGTAGTTGTGTGTGTGTGTGTGTGTGTGTGTGTGTGTGTGTGTGTGTGTGTGTGTGTGTGTGTGTGTGTGTGTGTGTGTGTGATGCGTCTTTGAACAATTAGTGTATGCCTGGTAAACCCTTTTGATGAGAAGCACACGTGATATATTTCGATTATCTTGTTTTGTTTCCGAAATGTGAAAAAAAACAGTCGACGGGAATATGACGGTAATATCTTTCCTTGTTTGCGGTTATATATGTTGCTGGGGTCCTTCCTTTTCTCATTATTTAAACGTGACGACAAGGGTTTCTTTCCTCTTCTTTTCCAAATGTGAAAGAGAATACAGTCGACGCAAAGATGACGGCATTATCTTCCCTTATTTGCGGATATACGTATATGTTGCTGGATTCCTTCTGTTTCTCATTATTTAACGTGACGGCGAGGGTTTCTTTTCTCTCCTTTTCCTTGGTGGGTATTCGCCAGGGTGCGGGCGGTGAGATATTCCGGCCGAGATGGCGGGAGGGGCGTCATCAGGCCAGCCACCATTAGTAACGCTCTCCTCCTCCTCTTGTTTATTGCGGGGAGAGAACATGAACAGGTGGGAAGGAGCTGATATCTTTTCCCGGTGCCTCGTAAACGTAATACAAGGAAAAAGTTAGGCAGTACTAGCATAGGTGACAATTTTTCCCTCTTTTTCTATCTTTCTGGAACAGCTCAAGTTTTGGGACGTGTGGCAAGGTTCGTGTTGCCTGTGGAGTTTTCTAATGTATGGCGTAATGTAAGGGTCCTGCGTCGAAAAGCTTGACAAGAAGTTATGTAAAGGGGTAATTACTTAGTGCTTTCTCTTCATCTTTATCCTTATTTAATTATGTAAGATTGCTAAGTATCCTCCAATCTCTCTTTTAACTCGTTCCTCCCCTTCCTTATTCCTACCTTTACTGTTTTATTTTTCATTATTTTGTGCCACTGTCTTTTATTATTCTTTTATGTCCTTGTGAATCTCTCTCTCTCTCTCTCTCTCTCTCTCTCTCTCTCTCTCTCTCTCTCTCTCTCTCTCTCTCTCTCTCTCTCTCTCTCTCTCTCTCTCTCTCTCTCTCTCTCTCTCTCTCTCTCTCTCTCTCTCTCTCTCTCTCTCTCTCTCTCTCTCTCTCTCTCTCTCTCTCTCTCTCTCTCTCTCTCTCTCTCTCTCTCTCTCTCTCTCTCTCTCTCTCTCTCTCTCTCTCTCTCTCTCTCTCTCGGTTTTATAAAAAGACTCGGTTGTCCGTCTGTCGTGAGTTTTAGTGATGTTCTAATGGGAAAAATTCTTGAGGATATCCATTAGTATAATGGGCGCTGAAGGGAAAGGGGACGGCAGGGGAGGAGAGGAGGGGAGAGGTCAGACAGACGATGGAGAGAGGAGAGAGGAGGAAGGGTTGGCGGAGAAGAGGGGAAGGGTATGAGAGATGATAAAAGAAGGACGAACAGAACACAAAAAAACTAATCATAGGAGAGAGAATTAAAGATGCACACATACAGACAAACAGACAGACACAAACGTAAACATAACATATATAAAGAGATAGACAAAAAAGACAGACATGCGACAGAAAAAATGTCGCCGTGGATCCAGGGGAAAAGAAAATTATATTGTGGTTTAAGGGAGAAATGATGACAGTCTAAGGAGGTTGAAGAGGGAAGGGAAAGGGGTGAGGGGAGAGAGAAGGGAAGTGAGGCATGAGGGGAAGTGTGAGGGGAGGCAAGTGTGTGAGAGGTAACTGTAGCATCCTCGTCCTTCCTCTCAACACACACACACACACACACACACACACACCAGAGAGAGAGAGAGAGAGAGAGAGAGAGAGAGAGAGAGAGAGAGAGAGAGAGAATCATCATAACCCATGTTGTCTCCGACCTCACCCAACTCTTATATAACACTCTCTCTCTCTCTCTCTCTCTCTCTCTCTCTCTCTCTCTCTCTCTCTCTCTCTCTCTCTCTCTCTCTCTCTCTCTCTCTCTCTCTTTCTTCACCCTCCTTCACCTTACCCTCTTCCATTTTTATCAGCCCTCGTTCCTTGGTCCCTTCCTCCCCTTTTTCTTCCTCCCTCCTTCCTTTCCTGTATCCACCCTCCCCAAATCGTCTTTTTCCCCGCCTTTCTTTCCCTCCCTTCCTGTTTTCCTTAATCGTTACCCAGAATAGCAGAAGGCAGCACGCACATGAGTACCTTACCTCACTTTTAGCATGTGGCCTTGCGTGACTGGAGGATTGGGTAGCTTAGGGAAAGGGTAAGGCTAGGAGGGGATAAAGGAATCGTGTTGACTCTTTTGTTACCGGTTGGAGGAAAGGCGAGTATGAAGCTCATGAGTTAACGTATATTAGGTGAAGTGAACAACTGTATAGTGGAATATGATGCCACAGTAAAGGGTCTTGGATAGTCCTGGGAGCATATGAGGGACAGAGGTTCTTGAGGTTGTCAAAAGAAAGGTCGTGAGGGTTTTGTATGGTTAAATGAATGGGGAGGTATAAGGAGACGTATTGGCGGCTGTGTTGCTACTTGGGAGAGGTGAGGACACGTCAGTGGTGGGATGGTGAGCTCTCAGCGTCTCTCAGCTCCACTACGACGCGGCCACGCTCACTTACCTGAAAATAAGAAAAGGAATACGTTAGAGGAATTAATTAAATCTACACGCTCACAAACATTAACACACACACACACACACACACACACACACACACACACACACACGCACACACGTAAATAAACAAACAAACAAAACGTCCATTTTCGAAACTGATGATAGTTTGCGAATTATATTACGCCATAAAATATTTGTGTTGATAACATTCACTGTGGGTTTTGTTTTCCACCGTTATTAAGATTTTATTAATGGTACTGTACATTTATACTGTTAGGGTAATTGATGTGTTAGTGATCAGGAAAACTCTCCTATTTATACTTTCTTAGCTCATTGAAAATTCCACTTTACTGGAGTTGAATTCTACGTGAAGGTTCTTAGATCGCTTGTGGGTCATCCTCGGCTACTCGATGGCATTTTTTTTTACAGCAAAGGAAGCAGCTCGAGGGCAAATAATAAACTAATAATGAGAAAAATGCCCGATAATCTCTGCCCCTATAAAAAAGAGTTCAGAAGTGCCCAAAAGAGAGGTCACTTTCGGGAGGAGAGTTGTCTAGATACTCTCCTCTTCTCTTCGGGCATAGTTTATCATAACCTGGAGTCGAACACTTGATCACGCCCTCACCACTTCCACGAACAAACCACTCGGTCACGACGTCGATATGAAAGTACATGGAACGATACATACACAACAAAGATGAATTTTCCGGCGTGTGCCTGTGTGTGTGTGTGTGTGTGTGTGTGTGTGTGTGTGTGTGTGTGTGAGTGTGAGTGTGTAAAATATGTGCTCTTCCTAGAAATTCGCCGATGCTTTTAATTAACGCTCTCCATGACTTAATATTGGCCATCAAGGTGTGCTCCGAGGCCACAGGTGACACTCGTTTGGCAGTCCACGCGCCGGGCTCATTCGGGTCACCCCTGGCTTTCGATATTAAACTGATTTGCATAGCGTGTGAGTAGAAAACCTCCATGCATGTATGTATGTATGTATGTATGTTATGTATGAATGTTGGTTTGGGTGAAGGTGTTTGTTTGAAGGGATGCATTATGTATGTGTGTGTGTGTGTGTGTGTGTGTGTGTGTGTGTGTGTGTGTGTGTGTGTGTATGTATATATGTATGTATTTGAATGTGTAGGCAGGTAAGAGTATATTTTTTGATTACCAGAAAGCTTCCTCGTATCAAACTATTTTCTTTTCTTTCTGTCAACATTATCACCCCGAGTTGAATGTGGCCCTATTTGTCTATGTTGTGTATTTGTTTCCCTGATGTCAGCGTATACATATACATACGTACACAGGCTCCAGAACGTGTATTTTTAGTATGCTCTGCTATGTATTTAAACGTTACTTAACTTCTTTTCTCTTTTAGTGGAACACTTTGTAAATACATATAAAAAAAATACCGAGAATACTTTTCATAAAACTCTCCCCCTCTCTTTGGGGTTAGTTTTAGTATGCACGAAAATCAAATTAGAGTTGGAATCTCCGTGAGCACGTGCAATACCGTGACTGTTGCTGATAGTAGTGTACAAAGGGTAGACGGGAGCTCAATTGTCAAACTTCGCATTTAATAAAAGGAGATAAACCCTATTATATAGATGTTGGCAAGATGATGAATATGATAGTAATAGAAATAACAGCAACAACAATGATGATGATGATGATGATGATAATAATAATAATAATAATAATAATAATAATAATAATAATAATAATAATAATAATAATAATAATAATAATAATAATAATAATAATAATAATAATAATAATAATAATAATAATAATAATAATAATAATAATAATAGTTTCCATTTAGTATATTTCACATGTAGATATAATACATAAGCATCCTCCCTCCAAATTATTAATACCAAAACAAAAAAGAACGTGTTTGTCGTCGTGTGTGTGTGTGTGTGTGTGTGTGTGTGTGTGTGTGTGTGTGCCGCATGATTAATCACGAATATGACCGAAGAATTTATTACTCTCCAATTTTTTTTTACATAAAGTCGCTCACGCAACACCCATGTATGCACCAACACCGGCTAATCTTGCTCTTATTTCCTAACTTCTTCTCCCTCTCCTTTGTTTACTCCTCTCCTCCATTACTCCCTTCCTCCCTCTCTCACCTGCCCTCTCCTCCCTCCCCCTATTATTCCTTCCCCTCTTCTTCCCTCTTCTTCCATTCCCTCACCCTAAAGCTTTTCGTGGCTGCCAGAAGGGAAAGGGAAGGGGAGGATGGGGGAGGGAGGAGATCAAGCGTCCACCCCTCGCCACGGCAGTAGAAATAGGCAGATTATATTTATTTTTACGTTTTTATTTTTAGTATACTCTCTCTCTCTCTCTCTCTCTCTCTCTCTCTCTCTCTCTCTCTCTCTCTCTCTCTCTCTCTCTCTCTCTCTCTCTCTCTCTCTCTCTCTCTCTCTCTCTCTCTCTCTCTCTCTCTCTCTCTCTCTCTCTCTCTCAAAAGTATAAACTACGAGTGCCTAAAATACCACAGGAACGTCACATGTCTCATAGTCTATAGCTCTTTGTCCTCCTCCTCCTCCTCCTCCTCCTCCTCCTCCTCCTCCTCCTCTTCCTCCTTCTGCCTCGGGGTGATGCATAAACTTTCTCATTACAACTCGCAAACCCTCCTGCCTCGTCGTCTTGTGTTTGAGGTCCTCGGTTTGGGGTGCTGCGGGCTGCCTCGCTTCGCCTGGAGGTCGCTGCAGGAGGGGTGGCGCTTTGATCAGTGTTCTTCAGCCTCTCTTACGGTGGTCACGTTTTACTGTAATCCGTGACCCCAGTACCAGTTCCTTTTAGCTTCTCGATGGTCCTCTAAGCTGTGATCCTAACGCTAACTGGTTTTTAGTTATCTGTTCCTTAAGAGTTAGTGGCACAGTGAGTAGTTGTGAGATACATGTAACTCGCGACTAACACTCTCAAGAATCTTAACTTAGAGGGCCGTGTCGACGAGGTGTGTAATGGCTGTTGTTGGATGTGAGTGACCCTGGTGTGCCCTAGTGAGTGAGGGTGCGTGTGGAAGGGAAGTGTGTTAAGCCTATCGCCACTGTTAGCCGTTTAGATTAGGCACCATTCATCTAGCCTGAACCTCAACAATGAAGCGCCATGTGTCATTAGCCCACAGAGTTACACACACACACACACACACACACACACACCTGCTCATCAGTCCTAGGCACACTCCCTCCCCCCTCCCCTTCCTCTTTGCCGCAAATCCTGGAGGCAGACGAAAAAAAAAAAAATGTGAAGTCGAGCCACAAAATTAAAGTGAAAATGGGTTGGGCTGGTTGCGTAAACAGTCAAATACTGCGTTGGTAGTTTTTGGTGTTCCAAGTTTCTCGTCCACCGCACACGCACGAATACATGCTGCAGTCTACTTGCCTCTCTTGGATTTATTTATAAGAAGGGTTGTACTGTATTGCAACGCCATATTTATGTGGTAAAGTATTAGATGAATGAAAGAGAAAGGCAAAGAGTGTTTGAGCGAGAGATGGGACGGAGACAGTAAGAAGAGAGAAGATAGCTTAGCAGAAAGAAAAATATTGAAAGAATAGATAGAAGGAAAAAGGGATGATAATACTGATGTTGATAGTGAGTTCATCGAGTTTTTTTTTTACAACAAAGGAGACAGTTCAAGGGCACAAAAAAGGAAGCTATAATAAAAAAAGCCCGCTACTCGCTGCTCCATCCCGCTACTCGCTGCAAATGGGAGATGAGGCATGTCGGGGATTGCAAATATATCTATGGAAAGTTTCTATATGTAATGAAGCATCCGTGGGGTCACAACTATGCTATACAATGAGTGAATTATATCTTGTTTATGTACTCGGCACTTCAACTACTAGCTCGCCATCACGTGATATAATGCTTAACAAGAGGAAGGAATAGAGAGGAGATTAAACAACTAAAAAAAAGATTTCACGTAAAACTTCATACTATTCCACGCACCCTGAGCCTCCTGAAGTGTGTGTGTGTGTGTGTGTGTGTGTGTGTGTGTGTGTGTGTGTGTGTGTGTGTGTGTGTGTGTGTGTGTGTGTAATAAATCTGTCGTATATTTTTGTCCAGCTTGTTTACTCTCTCTCTCTCTCTCTCTCTCTCTCTCTCTCTCTCTCTCTCTCTCTCTCTCTCTCTCTCTCTCTCTCTCTCTCTCTCTCTCTCTCTCTCTCTCTCTCTCTCTCTCTCTCTCTCTCTCTCTCTCTCTCTCTCTCTCTCTCTCTCTCTCTCTCTCTCTCTCTCTCTCTCTCTCTCTCTCTCTCTCTCTCTCTCTCTCTCTCTCTCTCTCTCTCTCTCTCTCTCTCTCTCTCTCTCTCTCTCTCTCTCTCTCTCTCTCTCTCTCTCTCTCTCTCTCTCTCTCTCTCTCTTCTCTCTCTCTCTCTCTCTCCTCTCTCCTCTCTCTCCTCCTCCTCTCCTTCTCTCCTCTCTCTCTCTCTCTCTCTCTCTCTCTCTCCACTTTCCTCTCTCTCACACACACATGCACACACACGTTTCATCTTTTCGACCCACTTTCTTCTCCCTCCGTCCCTCCTCTCTCCTCCTCGCCTCATGGTTCTCTCCCTCCCTCTCTCCTCCTCCTCCTCCCACTTCTCCTTCCTCTCGACCTACAAACTTTAATTTTATCTATTCTGCAAGTGTAGGTCAGGATTAGTTTGAATACCCCCCCCCCCCAAACACACACACACACACACACACACACACACACACACACACACACACACACACACACACACACACACACACACACGCCTCCCCTCCCCCCCCACCACACACACTCGTCTCCTAGGTCAGCCAACACTACCCTCGCCGACTTGTCAGTATCGAGTTGAAGGAACGGAAGATAATGATAAGAAGGACGGCATCAAACAGTTATTTTCTTTATTCTCTATTTAGTGTTAGGATAAAGGAATATCAGTCTCGTGTTGTATCGCGTGCTTTAAATAGTTTTGTGTGCATATCCCGTTTTATTTTCTCGTGCCAAAAATTCATTAAGACGTTAGAAAAAAGCAAGATACATGCTGTACTCTTGTTTCAATTTAATACGTGAAATACTTATTGAAAAGACTGAAGCAAACAGCAGCACGTACGTGTGTATTTTGAGTGTTATTAAAAAGACCGATTCTTCTTTCTTTCACAATGAACGCATTAAAATCTTTACGTATATCCTCCCCGCTTCATGTCTGCATTTTTCCTTTCCTTCCCTCTGGTATCTTCGACAAAGGACAAAGAATCCACTCGCATAAAGAGCAAAGAATGAGAAAAAAAAAGACAGACAGTTGAAGAGCGCTGCGGGGGTGAAGAATGCGTCTATTGAACGGAGAAGTCACACCTAAGCAGCAGGTGTATCGCCGTCTCTTGCATCTTTCGGATAAAAGGAATACGGAAGAGAGAAAAAAGGTGAGCGAAACATAAGGCAGGGCGGAAACTGTGTGTCGCCCTCCAATTTATACAAGCATAAAAATTTCTCCTTTTGTTGCGTCTCGTTCAGGGAAGAGGATGGTAAAGAAAGGAGAAACGCCTTGCCAGAAATGTTGAAAGAAAAAGTTCGTGCTAATTAGTGAAGGACGAGAATACCTGTCCAGCGCCGGCAAGGTTGTCTGACGCCGAGGGAAGGAGCCAGGGTGAAAGTAGAACATGCAGCAACAAAGAAGAGTACGCAAAATTAATCCAATTAATGTACGGTTTAAAAAAAAAAGCTCATCCCTTCTTTGTCACCTGGCGAGGACGGCGGCGAGGGTTTGTGAGCTCCGTGTACGCCAGGAGCGGCCGTAGAGAACCGCTATTCATGAAGGGAGCGTACATCTATTTTTGTAACTCATCTTCTTCTTATTCTTCTTATTATTATTACCATTAGCATCATCATTAGTATCATCATCATCTACATCAGCCTCACTACTACCACTACTACTACTACTACTACTACTACTACTACTACTTTTTTTTTACAGCAGAGTCAGTTCAAGGGCATAAAAAAGGTAACAAATGTGAAAAAAAAGCCCGCTACTCACTGCTCCTGTAAAGAGTTAGAGGAGTGGCCGAAATATAGGTCAATTTCGGGAGGAGAGGCATCCTGATACCTACTACTACTACTACTACTACTGATGCTGCTTCTGCCACGTACTTCTACCGCTCCCATTATTTAGAAAAGACGAGGGGAAAGGCTATTTTTACACCTTCCGGAGAGCACTCACAGACCTGTTGTGGTAGGTGGAGATGTTGACCTAATTATAACATGGATGTGTGTGTGTGTGTGTGTGTGTGTGTGTGTGTGTGTGTGTGTGTGTGTATGTGTGTGTGTGTGTGAAAGATAGAAGACTATGCGGAAAAAATGAGAGCTAGATAAACAAACACCCAGACAGACAGAGAGACAGACAGACACACACACACACAGACAGACAGACACTTCAGAGGCCCCACGCCCACCCACCCCCTGCCCGGTCACCTCCAAGTCAATGGCGCGTAACGAGTCTGGCTCATGTGTAATGGGAGGCTCACGGGCGAGGTTGATTGGCTGCCTGTCGTGACGCAATCAATCCTCAATCACCAATCACAGGCTCCACATTGGATCTCCTTCTTAGGCTGAGTGAGTTATCCCAGTCAGTGGTTTTCCCTTCATGTCTCTCAACCTTGCCTAAAGAAGTAGATGGAATAAGCGTTCCAGGCTGTCCCGACTCCTTCACTCTTCTCCTGACCTTTTCTCCTCCTCTTCGTTGACCTATTTTCTTGCGGAGCTCACTAAGTACATCCTATAAGCGTTTTAGGTTAACTTTACTTCCTCACTCTTTTACTTCATCTTCCTTTTTGCAGTCTCCTACTCATTCTCAACCCCCTATTTACCTTTCGTCCCTCTCTCGCCTTCCTCACTGCATTTTCCTTGCCCTTTCATTTTCCTCTTACCTCACACTCACTCCATCTTCTCCTTCGCTCTCTCCTCCCCATCTCCAAGCTTCTGTTTTCCTCACGTTCTTTTCTTCCCTTTTCCCCAACCTCCGTTCTTTCCTGTCTGTCTTTTCCTCTCACCCCTTCCTTCCTCCCTTCTTCAGGCCTTTGTTTCCATCCTCCCTTTCACTCCACAACACACACAGCCCTATCCCCTTTCAGTGGTTCCCCTCCCCAAGCTCCCTGCTCCTCGCCGCCTCGCCCCGCTCCGGAGTCCATCTTAAATTTAATGACTTGTTCATAGAATATTCAGAGGCTTGAAGTTTACGAGCGGTGAGCAGTAAAGGCGCAGCGACAGGCCCAGTAAACCAGCTGAGGGACGAGGTGCGGTGGCCACTAATAAGACTCTTTTACCTACGCATCTTGTACGTCAGTAACCCGAGGCGCCGCTGAGTCTTGGGGTGGTAGAGGGACGGGTGGGAGGAGCGTGGTGTGATGTCGCTTGTCTGCCTGTTCGTATATATAATTACCTCCTTGTCTGCTTACGTATATAATTGTATGTCTGTCCAAATGTACGTAATCTTGTGGTGTGAATAAAAAATCAACGTTGCCAGATTATCGTACTCAGCCGCCTATATTTACCAACTTCTGACCCATCATCAACTGTCTCCTGGTCCCCAATAACTAGACTTTTATTTATATTTATCGTGAAAATAGATAACTCCTGATGTTTCTTGGCAATAGTTAGGCGTCAGAAGCCAGTAAATACTATGCTCCGAGTACGATAATCTAGTAACGGTGGGTGTGATGCGGAAAGAGAGGAGAGCAGTGATGTTGCCCCTCGATCTGGTTGTGTATCTTTTTGTGAGCTTTCATTCACTTGCCTGCATTTTTACTTTTTTTACATACTTAACTACGTGTCCATTTATTTGTTTTCTGGAGGTGCAGAAGAGTTTGAAGCCCCTCGAAACAGTAACCAGGAAGCATAAATACTAGATAGTTGCACCCACACAGATAGATAGATAGATAGAGAGGGACAGACAAACAGGAAGACAGACTAGAGACAATGACGTAGAGAGGAAGACAGACAGACAGAAAGACAGACTAGAGACAATGACGTAGAGAGGAAGACAGACAGACAGAAAGACAGACTAGAGACAATGAATTTAGAGAAGGACAGACAGACAGACAGAAAGACAGACTAGAGACAATGAATTAGAGAGGGACAGACAGACAGACAGAAAGACAGACTAGAGACAATGACGTAGAGAAGGACAGACAGACAGACAGGAAGGCAGACTAGAGACAATGAATTAGAGAAGGACAGACAGACAGACAGGAAGACAGACTAGAGACAATGACGTGGAGAGAGTGAGAGAAAGAGTAGCCAGAGCTGTACAATAAAAGGTCAGTGTCCCGCCTCCGCCCTGCGTGTCGGGCCCCCGTCAGCACACTCCGCCCGACCCACCTCACCTGCACCGGAGTTTCCTTAGACTAATTGAGCTAGGTTTTCTTTTCTTTTTTTTACTTTTATTCTCCTCCTCTTCCTCCTTTTCCTCTTATGCCTCTCTCTCCTTTTCTTCTTCGTCTTCTTCTATCTCTTGTTTCTTCTCCTTTTCTTCCTCCACCTCCTCCTTCCTTCCTCGCTGCCTCTCCTTTTAATGTTTCCTGTGTACATTGTTTTGCTTATTATTTTTACTCCTGTTTTTTTTTATTTCTCCTTTTCTTCTTCCACTTTCGTTTGTTTCTCCTCCTCCTCCTCCTCCTCCTCCTCCTCTCACATTCCCTCCTTCCACCTCTAGTTCCTGCTGTGCGATATTTTTTTTTTCTGTTTCCTTATTTCTCTTTGTGTGAAATCATTTTTTTCTTGTTTTCTTTTATTTTTCTTTCCTTTCTGGTTGTTGCCGTGTGATGTTGGTTATCATATTTATCAGGTTTTATGCGTGTATGTATTAGTGTCCGTTTTACTTATTTTTTATTCTTCTTTTCTCATTACAGGTTTCTTGTGTTTTTATTATTTATACCTTCTTTCATTCATCTACTTCTTTGCTCTATATTTTTTCCCTATTTGTGAAGGTGGTTGGTAAGATAAATGCTACCCCCCCCCCCTCCCACACATACTTTACCTGTTCTTCCTTAATTAGTAACGAAGGTGTGTCTGTTACCGCGATCTGCTGCCTACCTGCGTTCTTAAACTCCTCCTGAAGGTCAGAGAAAAAGACTTCCCGCTTTAAATTAACGACTAACAGCAAAAGGAACTGCTCGTGTCCGCCCTTGAATCGATAAGCAGATCATCCATCCCTCCGTCCCTCTGTCCTTTCCTCCCCCGGTTCCCTCCTCTCCTTCCCTCCCTCGTCTCCCCGCCGCCGCTTCGTCCCCTGCCTCGTCTCGTCTCCTTTCCCACGGACACCAGCTGACTGAGGCCTCACGTTTCCTTTCGTCGTTGCTTTCATGACCCAACTTTTTCATGTCCTTGTCTTTTTCAGTATTTGCAGCGTCCTTTTCCTCCTCGGCCGCCTCCTACTCCTACTCCTCTTCCTCCTCCACGATCTTTTCCTTTTTTATCACGTAGTTTCCTTCTGTTTCCTCCTTTTATTTCTCTGTTCCTATTTTCCACCACAAGCAGGTCTTTTTGGAATATACAGGGTTCTTATAGCAGCAAGAATCTGAAAACATCGCGTAAGACAACTTATTTTGGTTTATGGTTTATTTTATGATTTATTCTGTTATGTTCCTTTTCTTCCTCTTCCTTGTCCTCCTCCTTAGCATCATTATCATATTTTATTATCTTCTCTTCCTTCTCGTTCTTCCTCTCCTGGTTCTCCTCTTTTTCCTTATTGCTTTCTCCATTCGAGTTTCTTTTTTCCGCTGTAACTCCAATGTCCTCCCTCTCCTCCACCTCGTTCTCTTCTTCGACCTCCTCAGTGACCTTGACCTCACTTGTACCCGACACACACACACACACACACACACACACACACACACACACACACACGTATACATCCCAGCCCAGTGTAACTTTCCGCCCCGTCTCGGCATAAATCCCGGCCATCCCGTGTGCCCGCCGCCGCCCCCCGCGCACAAGTCAGGCGGGATAATGTGTGTTTGCCTGTTTTATGATCCGGGATGGAGGTGGTTCCGCCGCCTCCCATCACCGCTGTACATTGCTGGGTTAGCCACGACGCAATTTTAAATGCGAACGTGTTGTATACTTGGAAATGGAAGTTTGAATTTTTTTAAAACAAATATTTTGTCTGTGTGCTTCTGCATTTGCGTAAAGTCCAATTCCCGCTGTTCTGTTTTCTGTTATTATTTTCTGGCTTTATTATTCCTTTATTCCTTTATTCTGAGGTTTCTGTATACACGATAAAAACGAACAAAAAACTGGTGTATGTTGGTTATATATATTTTCTTACATTTCTCTCGTTGCAGTGAAGCGGGGCTCTAATAATAAACGTGTACAAACGGATCTGCTATCGTTGTGTAAAGAGCCTTTTGTTTCTCATGTTATTCTTAATTTCTTTCCTCCTTGCACCTCAGCCGGGTAGGGAATACAGCATTGGGTTTAAGTTGGATAAATTTAGATTCAACAAGAACATAGGGAAGACTTCGATAACCAGTAAAGTGGTAGATCAGTGGAACAGGCTTGGCAGTCATGTGGTGAGTGCCAATACGAAGGACATCTTTTAGAACTGGTTAGATAAATCCGCGACTAGTGCAAAGTTGCCAGATTGTCTTACTCAGCCTCTTATATTTACCGACTTCCGACCCAAAAACTGTCTCGTGGACCCCAATAAGGAGATTCACTTATAATTATCGTTTAAAATAGTTAATTCCTGATGTTTCTTGGCAATAGTTAGGCGTCAGAAACCGGTAAATACTATGCTCTGAGTACGATAATCTGGCAACGGTGGACTAGTGAGGTTAGGTGGGGCTAGGTTTACGGGAGCTGCATTGTGTAGGCGTTATGGTCTCTCGCGGACTCCTGATGTTCTGATGTTCTAGTATACCAAGCAATCGTCTCATCTTATTGCTTCACTTCATCACCACCTTGCCCTGTCACTCTTACCCTTCAAGCCTCACCCCTTCACCCTCTTCTCACCCCTTCACTTCAATCCATTACCACTTAAAACCCGTCACCTTTTTAATCCTTCTTTCACCCCGCACCCTTCACCCTCACTCTCAATCTCTTGGCGTCACTCCCGGCCCCTTCCCCTCCTTCCTTTGCAACACTCAGCCTTTGAATGTTTCCCCGAAGTTGGTGTTTCTTAAGGTTTGCCGAAGTTTAATATTAAGTCCGGGCCAAGTTTTGTGTGGGGGAAAGGGAAAGGAGTTGGGAGGAGGAGAAAGAGGAAAGAGGAGGAAGAGAGGAGCACCAAGTGAGCAAGGGAGAGAGAGTGTTTGCGAGGAAGGTAATGTTGGGAGACCGCATCCTACCACCATCACCACCACCGCCACCGCCACCACCTGCAGTGTTGCCAGAAGCCGAATTTTTTCATTAAGCGTTATTACAAAGAGGAGTTAGCTCGCTCAGCCCCCTTCTTGTATCCTCCCTTTCCTCCTTTCTTCCTCCCTTCCTTCCTTTTTTCTTTATCGCTCCTCCCGCCATCCCATTCATCCTTCCCCTCCTTCCTTTCCCCCTCCCTCTTTATTTCTTTTCTTTTACTTTCTTTTCTGCCCTCCATTCCTTCTATAGCCCCTTTCTTCCTTGCTTTCTTCTCTTCTACTTCCCTCCTTCCCTCCCTCCCTCTCCTTCCTTCTTTCCTTCCTACCTTCCTTCCTTTCTTCCTTCCTTTCTTCCTTCTTTCCTTCCTTCCGTCCTTCCTTCCTTCCTTCCTTCCTTCCTTCCTTTCTTCCTCCTTTCCTTCCTTCCTTCTTTTCTTCCTTCCTTCCTTCCTTCCTTCCTTCCTTCCTTCGATCATGCGTTGTAGCGGCTTAGAGAGTTGCTTTCCGCCGTTCACCTCCTTGCTTTTGCGTTTCCGATAAAAGCTTCCACCGTGCCTGGCTGAAGACTTTTTTCCTCCTCTTTTTATTTTCTTATCAGACTCCTCCCTTCTCCCTCTCGCTTCCTCTCTCCCTCTCTCTCTCTCCCTCCCTCCCTCCGTCCGTCCGTCTGTCCGTCCGTCCCTCCCGTCTTCCGTCCTCCACGATATTGCATTGTCTGAAGAATTAACGATCAAGAAAGGAGGGCATTTTGAGTTTATTTTTTTTGTTTTCCTTTTTTTAGATTTTGTGTCCTTTCCTTGTAATTGTTTTCCCTCTTCTTTTTTCTTCCCTTTTTTTTCTTTATTGTAGGTTTCGTTCGTTGTTTATCTTTTTTTATTTGTTTTTTTATCATTTTGGAATTTTCTAACATATATTTTTTCTTTTTTTTTCGTTGGTCTTGTTTTGTTACATCTTGTTATATATTTTCTATCTTCTATTTTTCTTCATTTTTCTTTCTTTTTTACTTAATTTTCTACTTATTCACCTGTTTATTAATCTATATATTGTCTTCTTTCTTTTGTACAAACATTTTTCTTCTCTTTCGTGTGTGATTTCTTTCTTCCCTTCCTTCCATAATCTTAACGCTTTCGAAACCTCATTAACTTAAGTCTTACATCGTTTTTTACGCCCATTTGCCTGCGTTAATATCACTCCTTTCTTTTTCTCCATTCATCTTTTATTCCTTTTATGACCCATCCAAGTCCTTTTCTTGCCACGGTTAATCCTTCCTACTTTCTCTCTGGCTTTGGGCATCTCCTCTCCCTACAATATATTTTTAGAGTTATTTTCTCTCCCTCCTCCTCCTCCTCCTTCCACCTCTTACTTCTGCCTTCCTCCCCCTACCTCTCCCTCCCTCCCTCTTCTTTCCACCTGCAGCACCTGGGGCGTCCCGAAGGAGTTACACCTTAGTTCTCCCAAAAATAAAGAACCTTCCGCTTCCTACTTTCTAAATCGCCACCATCTTTCCTTCCTTTTATCCCCTTCCCTCTCTCCCTTTCCTCCCCCTTCCCTCCTTCACCACCTGCAGTGTCCCAAAGGAGCAGCGTCGCCTCGGTTCTCGCAGAAAAAAACTACACGGAGGCCACTTTCCCGCTTTACTGCGACATTAACTGTTTTCCAGGCTATTTGTGGCCACCGGGCCGAGTTTCCCCTAGCTCGTCCTGTTCCGACCGCGCGCACATCCCCGACAACCTCCCGACAACCCCGACGCGGCTGAGATTCTTGCACGTCCGCCGGGGTTAAGGCGTGTGTGTGAGGGGGCGGGTGGTGTGTGTGCGTGTGTGTCTGGAAGAGGAAATGTTGAAAAATGGTAGAAAAAGACTGGAGTGGGCCGAAATTTGTTACAGAGGAATCAAGGAACATATCGCGTTTTGTAGGTGAATAGGGAAGAGTATTCGAACATTTGTGGTATCTGTATATGTGCCACCATCCACCATCACCTAACCATTATACCCACCGCCATCACCAGCCAATACCATCACCACCACCATCTCCATGCACCGTCAACTATTGCCACTATAACCACCACCACCACAAACCAATACCATGGATCATCACCCCCACTTACCCACGTGTGCCGCCAAGTCAACCAGCGCTACTATCTCCACCACCAGACACAATACCATTATCGAAACAGCCTCCACCAACACCAATGTATCCTGTCAACCGCGGGTGCTACCGAACTTCAACCAGACACAATATCATCATCGCCACTGCCCCTTTGCGCTTATCGCCGCCACCAGGAACCTTTAGCCATAGACCGGTTTTAATAGTGCCACAACCGCCCACTCGTCCATCATCGCCATCAACAGCGACGGAAGTGACAACGATGCCCTGACAGCTGCCATTGCCGCCATTATACGACCGCTACTACTGTCACCACCACGACTATCACCACCGCCACCACCACCACCACCAACAACAACAACAACAATAACACTCGCCACCACCACCACCACCAACAACAACAACAACAATAACACTCGCCACCACCACCACCACCACCACCAACAACAACAACAACACTCGCCACCACCACCACCACCACCACCACCAACACTAATACCAACACCACAACTGATAACTTAATGCCATTCCCATCTTTTCCCTCATTCACTGATCTCTCTCTTTCGTTCTAACACTGAGACATGCATTAATTAATTCATCACCTGCGTTTCTACTTATTCATTAATTTATTTTCATTCACTGATAATCTTTCAGCAAACCACACATTTTACGTAATTACACTAAGACATTCATTCATTCATTCATCATTTTCTTCAGCATTTATTTATTTATTCATGTATTTCTTCACTAAATTTTAAGCAAACTACACACTTTTTTGTAGTTCTGTATTTATTGACGCCGGCAGTCGCGCCCCCACGCCCAGAGCTGCAGTTTGGGTCTTTTTTTTTTATAAAGCACAATTACATGAATTATTTATTTAATCGCTCGCGCAAAATAAAAACTCACCAGTGAAATTTAATCATCATTTGTCTGACCCGCTTTGAAATACTGAATATCTGAATGTCTCTTAGATAAACGATTGGGACCTTCGCTAATTATTGGTCATATTTGTAAAGGCGGTCGCTGTGCCGGGATTAATATTACTGATAATTATTACTTTTTTATTACCAAGCAGTTGTTTTAGGTATTTTTCGATATAAAGAACAATAAATATGATGATGATGATGATAATAATAATAATAATAATAATGAACATGATGCTCCTGCTACTAATACAAATGATGAAAATGGTAATAATTATAATGAAAATAGTAATAATGATAATACGGTAAAAGATCAATAAACGGAAGAGAGTACAGCACCCTTGAAGAAGCACCTTGCACCTCCGCCTCGTTAGCACGTGTGAACCCAAGTGAACGCGGGAGCAGCGATCATTTTGCGGCCATTCATCAGGCGCGTATCGGCGTACGAGGCTGAGAAAAGCTGGCAAATTAAGCCTGTGATTATCGGGAAATCAGTGACCGCAAGGGACGGCCTGTGCTAATCCCTGTTGGTTTTGGTGCCTCGCCAACGACACCCCTGAGTTATAAGGATCCGCTGGAGGAGGAAAGGGGGGAGGGGAGAAGCAGGAGGAGGAAATGGGGGAGGGGGGGAGCAGGAGGACAACTGAGATGAAGGAGTGGAAGGGGAAGGGGAACGAGGAGGTAGTGAAGGGGTGAACGAGTTATAAGGAGGAGAAAAAGGGGAGGAGGAAGAGGAGCAGGAGGAGAATTGGGATGAAGGAGTGGAAGGGGAAAGAAAACGAGGAGGTAGTGAAGGGGTGAACGAGTTATCAGTTGGAGGAAAACGGGAAATGGTGGAAGAAGATCAGGAGGATTGGGATGAAGGAGTTAGGTTTGCCGAAACTGCCCTGTATAAAGTATCTGATATCTTGCTGACCTCTTACGTTCTTATATTCTTAAAAACGAAGAAAAGAAGGAGGAGGAGGAGGAGGAGGAGGAGGAGGAGGAGGAGGAAGAGGTGGAAGAGAGGGTGGAAGCTCAAGGCTAGGCGACACCGGACAGTTTTATAGCAAGAGGCGACTGTGTCTCCAGGGAACGGTAGGAAGAAGGAGAATGAGGGGAGAGGTAGGAGAGGCGGCGAGGTGGAGGACAGCAAGGAAAGGAAGGAGGGGAGAGAAGTGAAGGACAGCAGGGAGAGGAAGGAGGGAGGGAAGTGGAGGACAGCAGGGAAAGGAAGGAGGGAGGGAAGTGGAGGACAGCAGGGAAAGGAAGGAGAGGCGACGAAGTGGAGGACAGCAAGGAAAGGAAGGAGGGGAGGGAAGTGGAGGACAGCAGGGAAAGGAAGGAGGGGAGGGAAGTGGAGGACAGCAAGGAAAGGAAGGAGGGCACGGAAGAGGAGGACAGCAG
>NC_066525.1:17993931-17996431 GCF_024679095.1 Eriocheir sinensis | reverse complement strand
CTTTTCTCTTTTTTATCATCTCCTTTCCATTTCCTCTCATTCCGTTCACACTTACTTAACTTCACATTATCTCATATATGTTTTATGTGTCTAATTTTTCCCTTCCACTTCTCTACCTTTATTTATATCCTCCCTTCTCATTTGTCTCCTCCCCACTTGAGGCGCTAATTAACACTGTCTCTTTATTCTCCTCTTCCTTAGTTTTCTCCTCCACCTCTTACCTCTCTTCTGTTTCCTACCTTCGAGTCGCCTTTTCTTTATTTTTTTCCATCTTTTTCACTTCCGTTTCTTTATCCTTCCTATCTACCTGTCCTGTCTTTCTCTTTCTACTTCCTTGATTAACCTTTTTTCATTTCTTCCTACCTTACTAACGGTTTACCTACATACTTATCTACTTACCTAACTCCTACCTTCCCTCCACACCACCTGCCTACCAACCTACCTACAACCTAGCTTCCGAACTAAATATTTAACTGCTTAGTCCTACCTACTTTCCTACCTGCGTTTTCCTCTTGCTCCTCCTCATCCTCCTTTTCTGGTAACCTTCCTTAACTCTTTTTTATTCATATATCTCGGGCGTGTTCTTGTTCTGTCCCTCTTACCTGCGACTCTCTCCTCGATCCCGCTCTCTCCCCCTCTCAGTCTCTCGCTTCTCCTGTTACTTTTTCTTCGAGTGTCTCCGCCTCTCTTGACGTGGGTAATTTCAGGGTGGAGTCTCTTCAAGTTTTCTTTTTCGTTCTTTATTTTTTTGGGTTGGGTGTATAAAATTGTACGGTAAGAATGTGTTGGTGTTGTGTTTGGGAGGTGTCTGTTTGTGTGTGTGTGTTTGTGGTTGTGTGTGTTTTGTGTTTATTTGTCTGTTTGTCACTGTTTTCCTGCTTTTGCTCCTGCCTTCTTCAATATAAGTGTCTTTCTCTTCTTTGATTTTTATATTTTTTTCTCATTTTCTGTGTACTTATATGTGTGTGTGTGTGTGTGTGTGTGTGTGTGTGTGTGTGTGTTTTAGTGCTCGCGTCAGTCTTTCTCTCTTTTCCTCTCTCTCCCTCCCCACCCACTCCTGTCTGTCCCTTCCGTGTCCTCCCTCACCTCCGGGCTTTCAAGTCTTCATGGAACTTCGAGTCTCGCGCCAAGTTTACGTAAAACTTTGCAGGAGTTAAACTTTATCTGAGGTTGTCAAAAGCTTTCCCTCAAACACGTTATCCGCCCGGCAGGTGTGTGTGTTGATGGCGGCGGCGGCGGCGGAGGCTGTGAGGACGGTATAGTGGTGGTGGAGTCGTAGCCCACACAAATTTCCTTATCACAATGTTTATATATGTTAAGGGCGGGGGGGGAGGGAAGGGAGGAAAGTAAGGAACCGTCTCAAGCCAGCAGCAGCTTGATAAGGCTTCAGAGTCCCGCCCGGGCTTGCTTAGCGACGTGTAAGCGTTTGAAGAGGAGATAAGTAAAAGGTAAATCAAAGAAAAAGGACCCTACGTGATTTCAGAGAGTGTAGTTTACTTTTCTCTTTGAAGTTTTCGGCATCGGTTTCTTTTGGTGTTTTTTTTTTATATATGTTTTGCTCGAGTCTTCTTATGTAAGTGAGGTAATGAGGACAAGGTCAAGTGTGTGTGTGTGTGTGTGTGTGTGTGTGTGTGTGTGTGTGTGTGTGTGTGTGTGTGTGTGTGTGTGTGTAATTTTGACATGTTTAGGTGATGCAATTAAGGAGTTAGAGAAAAGTAGGACGCTTGTGTATGTGTGTGTGTGTGTGTATGTGTGTGTGTGTGTGTATATAATGTTGTTTGGTGTGTATGTTTACTGTCGCGTCCGTGAGTGAGCGTCTTACCTAACGCTATTAATAGGCAAGTGTGTCACCATCGCCCTCTGTTGACACGCGGCTTTGTTGGCAACTGAGACACTGCACACACACACTCTCTGCCGTCCACTGGCCCTCGCTTACCACCGCCTCCGCCCGTCCCGTCCCATCCTATCTCGCGTCCCACCCCTAGTCCCATTCTATGCCGTCCTTCCCCGCTCCGTCGTCCTTGGTTTCAGTCCAGGAAAGGCGCAAGTAAAATAGGGAGATTAAGAGTCAGGAAAGTACACAGAGAAAGCGAGGGCTGAAGTCTCCATACTGTCCCACCCCATCCCACCGTAATCCCGTCCTCTGCCGTTCTTCCCCGTTTCATCTTATTTGATTTTAATGTATGAAGGAGGGTAAAATAGGAAAATGGGAGGTAGGAAGTCTAGAGAGGCGGACTCGAGGAGAGGAAGCCCATCCTATCCACTCCCGCACCGCCCTGTTGTTCCCGGCGGGAGTGTAGAGAGAAGAGAGGCAGGTATAGAAAGGAAGGAGGCAGGAATCCGTAAATAGCAAGCCAGGAAAAATGATAGGATTTTATATAGACAAATTCTTCGCCCTGTGGTTTCTTTTCCTTCCTTCTACGTCCTGACTAGCCTCTCCCTTCCTCTCTTGGCCTCAGTACGGGACGGTGTGGGTTTGAGGGAGGGGAGGGAGGGAAGG
>NC_066525.1:17968931-17991431 GCF_024679095.1 Eriocheir sinensis | reverse complement strand
TCGCATTCTCTGACTCTTCTGACTTATTTATATTTTCTTTATATGTAAAAGTGAGGCTGAAGGATAGAAAGTACATGTAAAGCTACCAGATAACCATTCTATAACCCCAAGGAAATAGTTTTCATCAGAGGAATTTTCATATCGCTTGCTGAATTCTTACACCGTGAATACTTAAACTCTTGGCATGACTCCCTTTACATTCCAAGTGACCCCAGTGAAAAAAAAAATGAAGCTAAGTATAGTGGGAACAATGTTAAAAGTAATTGGCATATCATTAAATTAGTTACATAATAGAACCCTCATTAGCAAAGGGGGAACGAAAAAATATGAGGATATAATGATACTTCCAGAACGATGCACTCTAACGCTACTAATAATGGAACAGTTACTTAAAAACATATATCTATGCATCCTGGCTTAAAAAAAAAAGGACGAGGGAACAGAGGGTTCGTGTGTTTAGCGATGAAAAGGACGATCACGGCTATTGTTTGGGGGTTATTTCTTTGCACAATAGCTAGAAATGAGCTGTCGTGTGTGTGTGTGTGTGTGTGTGTGTGTGTGTGTGTGTGTAGAGAGAGAGAGAGATTACCCTATTCCGCATGTATACTGCTTTCATTTTTTGTTGTTGTTGTTTTTTGTTTTTGTCGCAGACTTCGTTAGGCTCAAGCACTCGGGAGGAGGGGGGGGGGGGGGGGGTGCGAAAAAAAAGAATAAAGAGAAAAAAATAATAAAATGGCAGTAAAGCAAGGCAAGAGGGAAGCGGTGGGAAATACAGGCAAGGTAGTAGGCAAAAAATAATAAATAAATAAATAAATAAATAGAGTGAATAAAAAATAAAGTCACCCCCATTTATCATCATTCTCCCTCAAAACTCGAAAAACTCGAAGGGAGCTTTATTTTCCAACGCCCCGTATTGTATTTTATTGGACACACCGTTCTCTCTCTCTCTCTCTCTCTCTCTCTCTCTCTCTCTCTCTCTCTCTCTCTCTCTCTCTCTCTCTCTCTCTCTCTCTCTCTCTCTCTCTCTCTCTCTCTCTCTCTCTCTCTCTCTCTCTCTCTCTCTCTCTCTCTCTCTCTCTCTCTCTCTCTCTCTCTCTCTCTCTCTCTCTCTCTCTCTCTCTCTCTCTCTCTCTCTCTCTCTCTCTCTCTCCATCAAATTCGTATAAAAAATATTAACAAACACTATTATGGGCAGCAAAAAGGCAATATCTGGGTTAACGAAACGAAACATGCAGACAGTCGATGGCTTACAAATGAACCACCGCTTTTCAAGTCTATATTTAAAATAACAAAAGGTGTGTACATTCATCTCCCTCTGATATATATCCCCACTCATCCCTCTCCCTCTCGCCCTCTCCCTCCCGTTCATCACACACCCACACTCCCCTCTCTCTCCTCTCATCCTTCTCCCTCTCCCTCTCTCTCCCTTCCGTTATATTTCCACACTCCCTGCTCCCCTCTCTCTCTCACTCTCTCCCCAATTCCTCTCCCCTTCTTTCCTCCTCGTTCGTCATACGCCCACACATCCTCTCTCCCTTCTCTTCCCCGACTCCAATCCTCCTCATCTCTCCTTCACCTCTTCTCTTTTCCATGTTGCTCTTTCTTTCTTTCTTTCTTATTTTCCTCTTACTGTAATTGCTCTCCACGCTTTGTCATCTCTTTTTCCTCCTCTTTCTATCATTATATTCTTTCTCCTTTCCTCCATTTCTCTCCCTCTTTCAAATTCACTATCTCTCCCCTTCCCTCCAATTTTCCTTTCTCTCATCTCCCACTCTTCTTTCATCTTGTTCCTTCATTCTCTTTCCTTTCTCTTTATTTCATCCATCCGTATTTCTCATATTTTTTCGCCCTTTTCCCTTACCTCTCCTCTATTACCCAATTTCTCCTCTTTTTCTACTCTTTCCCCTCTCTCTTCTTCTCTTAACTATCCCCCTTTATCGTTAAATCCTTTCACTCAACGCCCTCGCCTTTTTTATAGCCCTACTCACACGTTTACTGTTTTTTCCCCTTTTTCCCCTCGTTCTACTTCCATTCCCTTCACCCTTTCCCCTCACATCCCATACCTATATACACATCACCTCTCTTTTCCCCTTCTCCCTTCTCCTCCCTAGCTGACACATCCCCATATATCCCCCCTCCTCTTCCTCCTCCTCCTCTCTCCTTTTTCCCTTCCACCGCGCCGGTCGCCCACCCTGTCCCTCGTCTCTCCCCTCTTCCCGTACATACATACACAAACACTTTTTTTCAAGGGGGAGGGCGGGTAGGTGGTTGAGTAAAGGTAACAGGACAAGGAGATAGATGGATGGACGGATGGATGGATGGATGTTTGGTGTTTCTGCTCTCTTTCTCTCTCCACACACACACACACACACACACACACACAGCGGCCGGGGTTCTAATGAATGAAGTTAAAGGGGACCGCCATGCAGCCAAAAACAGAATGCCAAGTGACCGCCGGAGCTGATTGTGGCGTGAGAAAATAATGCAGTGATAAAAAAATGATAATGATAATGATAATAATAGTAGTAGCAAGAGTATAATGAACAACAGACCCTTTCCACTAAAAAAATATCAAAGTTGGGAAGACTGTTATAAATATATAAACGACACATAACATATTTAATTAAGTTACTCCTACATTACCTTCCTTTTTTTTTTCAGTTTTGACATGCGGCGCTCATTGAGGTTCCTGTCATATGCGGTCCCTTCCACGCCAGTGACCCGACTTGTGTGAAAAAGAAAACAAACAAGCAGAACATTCGCTCGTGCGGCGCATATTGGCTTAATGTAGGTCAGGACAGGGGTGTTGAAGGGGGTGGTGGTGGTGATGGTGGTTGAGGTAGTGCTGGTGGTTACGAATGTGTGTGCAGACTGCGATACAGCACCTCGCCTTTCGTGCCCCTCCCCTTTCTCTCTCTCTCTCTCTCTCTCTCTCTCTCTCTCTCTCTCTCTCTCTCTCTCTCTCTCTCTCTCTCTCTCTCTCTCTCTCTCTCTCTCTCTCTCTCTCTCTCTCTCTCTCTCTCTCTCTCTCTCTCTCTCTCTCTCTCTCTCTCTCTCTCTCTCTCTCTCTCTCTCTCTCTCTCTCTCTCTCTCTCTCTCTCTCTCTCTCTCTCTCTCTCTCTCTCTCTCTCTCTCTCTCTCTCTCTCTCTCTCTCTCTCTCTCTCTCTCTCTCTCTCTCTCTCTCTCTCTCTCTCTCTATCTCTCTCTCTCTCTCTCTCTCTCTCTCTCTCTCTCTCTCTCTCTCTCTCTCTCTCTCTCTCTCTCTCTCTCTCTCTCTCTCTCTCTCTCTCTCTCTCTCTCTCTCTCTCTCTCTCTCTCTCTCTACCAATGACTCAGAACACTCTCCCCCTCCCCGCCATTCCCACCACCATCACCAACACACACACACACACACACACACACACACACGTACGCGCACATGCACACACACTTACATGTCCCTTAGGTCAGCCAGACACGCACGCGGCAGCAAATCCCACGAATGATTCCACAGGGCGAACACACACGCTTCGCTTCGCTAGCTTTCATATGCTTCCTTTTTCGTGCATGTATTGTTTTCTTACGTGTGTGTGTGTGTGTGTGTGTGTGTGTGTGTGTGTGTGTGTGTAAGTAAGTAAGTAAGTAAGTAAAGTACAATTATTGCCGTAAGAAAAGGTGTACATGAGTTATACGTACTTATATATTGTAATTATATACAGCCACGGTCCATCAAGCCGAAGCTCCATGATGGACTGTCAGACAATATAATTCTTGAAAACATGAAAACGAAACGGATTAACTTTAACTACATGGTTTGGAAAAATAAAACTATTCAAATCTAATTAACTATGTAAATAAACATTAATTATGAAGATAAAATAAATTCAAGTAAGTGTGTGTGTGTGTGTGTTACTTTTCGTCGTAGTACTTTTTGTCGGTATGTTGGCATATGTCATGATGTTTGTGGCTTTATGGAGCATTAATTTTTTTTTTTTTTTTTTTTTTTTACGTTCATGGTTATGTGCTTCCGTCCTCTGTTTTCTCCTCAAAATCCGAAGATGCTAGTGTTTTTTTTCTGTTAATTATAAGTATGGAGATATACGTTTCCTCTTTCTCCTGTGTAAGCATAAAGTCGAGATGTTTTTTCCAGTTGTATGAACTTTAAAATTTTAGTTCATTTTGTTTTTCAGTTCGGTAAGCTTCGAAATTTTTTTAAATTTTTTTTCAGTTTTATAAACAAACTTGATTATATTTATTTTCAGTGCCATGGACTGAAACCTTTTCCATTTTGTAATTTATGGGCATAAACATCCTTATATTTTCAATTTTAAAGTCTTTGAAAGACTCCTTCATTATTTGTTTTTGCAGACATGAGAATATTGTTAAGAAGAGAGCCATTTTTTAACACGCTACAGTCATAGGAACTTTATTTTTCATTATCATATTCAGACACGGCATCATTTTGTATTAGTCAACTGTGTTCATACGCGGATAAAGAGAAAAAGAACTAAATGTAGCGACAGAGACAAAAAACAAATGCCAGCCACCATTGGCGTGCCATAAAAGTCTGCAAATGACAGATATGAAGCGTGATTCTGCTTACATGCGCCGCTACAGGGAGGGGCGATGATGCCTCCATTATTTCATTTGTGACAACGTGAACTCTTTGTGTGTTGATGTATGTGTGTATGTATGTGTGTGCGTGCCTTGGCGTGTGTGTGTGTGTGTGTGTGTGTGTGTGTGTGTGTGTGAATGTGAGTGTTACAGTGACATTTGTATTTCAGAGTCACAGCGACCCATTTCAACGCAGATCACGGGGCTTACAGGGGGTTAAAAGGGGGTTATTTGTGTTGTTTCAGCGCGCCACTCTTTACCAGGTGAAAGCCTGCCGCGGGAACAGGCCAGCGGCGGTGCATATATAAACAGGGCGGGTGAAAAAGAATTGAATGTGATTTGCATGTGTCGTATATTAATGTTCAGTTTCACAGGGATCGCCCGAGCCGGAGTGTAGATGTAATTGCGTTTGGGTGTTATATATATTTTTTTTCTGTTAACGTTGATTTTTTTTTCGCTCCCTCCATTTGCACTCCGTTTTTGCCATTCGTAAAAGTCGTAGAAATGGTGAAAGCCTGAAGCCGTCAAACTGCCCGGCTCTTCTATTTTTTTCTATGGCATTGGGTCAACACATTTCGCTTCACGTTTCTTTTTTCTCTCATATAGTCAATAACAAGAATAATATCAGACTTATTTTTAGGCTTCTTCATATTATGCCTCGCTTCTCTTCCTTAATTCCCACGTTACTAATGACAATAATGAGCATGTCAAACCCCTTCCTCTATCTACTTGTACATATTAATTCCACTTATTGCATTATTTAGTTTTGCTTTCCCCTTTTCCTCACAATACGCCACAAGCTAGTCCCCTAAAACCGGTGTAGCGGCTCCTCGTGTCCAACTTTCCATCTGTTTAATGAGTGCGTCAGTCGTGGCTGGCTGGCGGCTCTTATTCTGTCCGAGTTTCTTTATAGGTCCGCAACGTTTTCCCTGTGTTCCTTCATGCTAGATCGAGTTTATTTTTCCTCTCAGTCTCAGTGCCGTAGAGAGAGAGAGAGAGAAATGATAAAATGACTGTTGCGTAACATTTAAATTAAGGTCATCAGCCGAGGTTGGGTTACATAAACCCCTCTACAGTTACGTAATTGGACTTATAATTAGGTTTCTGTGTGTGTGTTTGTGTGTGTGTGTGTGTGTGTGTGTGTGTGTGTGTGTGTGTGTGTGTGTGTGTGTGTGTGTGTGTGTGTGTGTGTGTGTGTGTGTGTGTCATAAGCATATGTGAAGCTCCTTTTGCTTCCCTTTGTTCTCCCCTCATTCCTCCACTTCTTTACTTCCCTCTACATTTTCTTCCTCCGTCACCTCCTTTGCTGTTGCTTCTTCTGCTCTTTTTTCTCTTCTTCTCCTCTTCCTCTTCCTTTTCCTCTCAGTTCTCCTCCTTCCTATGTTCCTCACCTTAATTCCCTTTCTCATTCTATCTCGTTTTTCTTTGTCCAACTTTGTTTCTGCTGAATAAGAAGTACGTACATTAAATTGGAGAAAGTTTAAGGCGAGGTCTGGAATTATTCAGTATTTGGGTTACGTAAGGAACAAAAACAATATTAGAATTCCTCTGAAAACTTTGTCTTTACAGCTGTTCCACTTTGTCTGTGTGTCTGTGGCCCGTCTGTCTGTCTGTCTGTCTGTCTGTCTGTCTGTTTGTCTGTCGTTGGGAGTGAGAAGAAATTAAAAAAAAATGTTAAAGGATAGCTAAATAATTATAGATCACGGCTTTATTGCGAGAATTTAAAACTATCCATATTAATTACATACCCTAACATACTCTTTTGTTAATATTATGGCTTTTTATCCATTATTAATTGTGTGAACCATGGCTGATTCCTAATGGCTTCCTTTGTTTTGTTTACATCAGGAAATAATTAGGCAGAGTTTTATGTATGTGAGAGAGAAAGCGAGAGAGCAAAAAAAAAAAAATGGTGGTAGTGGTGGTGGTGGTGATGATGATGTTAAGTGTATAAACAACGTGTCAAAGGCGGCGAGTGGTGGTGATGGTGGTGGTGATGAAGGTAATTATAGTGGTGGTGATGGTTAAAGGTGGTGGTGGCATGGGCTGTGTGTGTGGTGGGTGAGTGGGTGTGCTGGTGTGTTGGTGTGGGTGTGTGAGCGCTGGAGGAGTAGGAGCGAACCTGAACGAGGAGATTGATCGTTCGTCGCCCGCACCAGCCCCGGCGTTGGTGCGTGCTGGAGTCGTCTGGATGAAATATTAACAGCGGAGGAAAACTGCAAAACACAGCCCTCACTCAACCTGTAAGCGCCCCTTCGCCGGCACTCCTCCACTCCCCTTTCTTTATCGCCTCTCCCCTCGCCGCCCTCTGGCCCCGACACTGACTAATATTGCGGCGCTGGAGTGGTCTGTGTCGTGGACTGCCAATCCCTCGGACCTGCGTGGCGTGGGCTTCAAATCCCTTGATAAACCATTCTCTTTTTACATGGAGTGCCGTGGGACAGGAAGCCAGGCAGAACGAGGCGTGTATGAGCGAGATAACTGATTAATTAAAGACACGAACAGCTTCAGAGTAATACGATTTAATGAAAAGAAAGGAAAGGAAATGACAAAATAAAATAAAATATGTAATTGTTGTCACTGAAAAAAATGGGGATAATGAAGTTTCTCAGGTGTTGACATTTCTTTTTCTTTTTCTTTTTTGTTAGAGTTTATTTTTTGTTTCTACAGCTAAAGAAACAGCTCACTGGCAACAAAAAAAAGGTGGGAAAAAAGCCCGCTAATCGCTGTTCCTACAGAGACAAAAGTTATGAGCAGCCAAAAGAGAGGTTAATTTCAGGAGGAGAGGTGTCTTGATAAACTCCTTTTGAAATAATTCAAGTCAAGGGCAGGAGGAAATATAGACGAAGGAAGGCTGTTCCAGAGTTTACCAGTTGTTTTTCTCCTAAAGGAAGTAATAACTATAGTCACCAACGCACGTAGATGACACTTTGTTGTGTAGGGGAACGCGTTTTTTTTATGTATTCAACTAAATGTATTTACCTAAGAGGTATGGAGGACAGTGATCACGCTCATGGTGTCCCGTCAGCCTTATAATTGCCACATTTACGTCTGAAAACATTTATGCATGTAGCCTGTGTGTGTGTGTGTGTGTGTGTGTGTGTGTGTGTGTGTGTGTGTGTGCGCGCGCGCGCACACACACACACAGGGCGAGAGAAACAGCCACTGGGAATTCTTAGGTCGTAACTTTCCTCGAGCCGTGATCAAGGATTCCGCAGTAGCTCGAAAGAAAGTATGTTAGTTCACGTTTGTATGTTCCTACATTTGTTATGCATACTAAACCTCGGTGCACACGTTGTAAATGCAAAGAAACTCCCTCACTATTCATTTCAGACGTCTTATTTATTATTGGTTCACGGATACGAATACGAACAACGACAGTCCAAAAGGATGTTTCAAGGCGGTATTACTTTTTCTTCATGCACTGAGATCCATCAAGTGTAGTGTGTAGGATGACTACCGCCGGGAAGTATGATAATGAACAGGGTGTCTAAATATAGCCCAAGTCCAGGGGCCGGCCCCATCACTGTAAACACCGAGATCCCCCGCGGAACCCACACTAAAACACCCGCCGAGCACCGTCATGTCACTCGCCGCCCCGTGCATGCTACTTGAGGGGGTCCGGGCGAGGCAAACTGTTTTAATCTCATTTCTGACCGCCAGAATACATCACACAAACCTACAAGAAAGCTCTTTTAAACGTTTTTCTTTTTTTCTTTACCTTTGAGTATAAGCCAGTGGTAATAATTACGAACCAGGCTAAAATTAATCGCTATAATTAACATTCCTTTTCTTCAGTTTGTGTGGGAGTCTAATGCGAGACTGAAAACGCTCGCATGTAACTTCTCGCTACGACCATTCAAGTAGCTTTCCCTTGATCCGCGAATCTCCTCACGGCACGATATTACAAGTTCTTTTCCGAGGTACATTGTGATGATTGTGAAAATATTTTGTCGCTAAACTAATGTGTTTGTTTCATGACCTACAATGTAATAAAGATTTAAATTACATACTGAATTTTATTGTGGCATTTTCGTTTAGGCAAAGTTGTCTAGCACGAATATCTCATAAATAATGTATATATAAGAGACACTTATTTTTCTAATATTAGCGTTCCCCCGCCCACCTACGCACTGCTTGTTGGCGTTATCACATGTGCCGGTTAATCGTGTGCTTGAAAGGTGTTATATTATAGCTGTTAGTGTTATCCTTTTCCTCGCCCACGCTGCGCTGCCTTACGTCACAGCTCGCACATACAAACACTGCTTGGGATCTGCCCTCCGGGAGGCTTCCGTAACGTGACGTGACGGCGTGGAGGGATGACATGGACAAGTCACTCCTGTTTGTCTTGTCTCGCATTTAGAGTTCGATGAAGCAAATTATTTTTTTATGGAAGAAATGATAATTCAGGTGCAAAACAAAAGTCAAGAACATATAGTCACTAAACACGATGATATATGGTGGTGGTAATGACGATGACTGATAATAAATGAAGGAACTAATCTTTGCCATCAAGCAAAAACGGGACGGCAAGACTTTCTGGGAGTCGGACAAAAGAGATGTTCATTATAACGTTGCTTAAGACTTTCGTGTCGCTGAAGTTTTTGGGAGCACGTTGAAGGCAGTGTTTTTCTACTTAGTCAAATTAACCGGCACGAACCTCACAGTAGAAGCTGCCTCATACACTTTAATCTTTCCATGCTGCCACTTTTTTATGCTAAGAAGTAATATTCTAATGAACTGTCAAAGTGCTGAGCTTCCGAAAACAGAGGTACGCTATCAGGGGTCATCGAGAATCTTTGCTATAATATTTTAATGCTAATCTGAGAAGAACAGTGACTATTTCGAGATTACCAAGAAAAACCATGCGCGTCTTTGAGGGTTCACCTTTCCCGTGTGACAAAAAAGAAAGGCAGTCTTAAGTTTTCATCTCTTAAGAGCATAAACACACCAGCTCTGCGTGTTTCACCTTCCTTCGCCGCGACAGAGCATAGAAGAGTGAGAGCAAAGTCATTATCTCTCTCTCTCTCTCTCTCTCTCTCTCTCTCTCTCTCTCTCTCTCTCTCTCTCTCTCTCTCTCTCTCTCTCTCTCTCTCTCTCTCTCTCTCTCTCTCTCTCTCTCTCTCTCTCTCTCTCTCTCTCTCTCTCTCTCTCTCTCTCTCTCTCTCTCTCTCTCTCTCTCTCTCTCTCTCTCTCTCTCTCTCTCTCTCTCTCTCTTCTCCCTCATCTCTGTCTATCTCTCTCTCTCTCTGCCCCCCCCACGCACAAAGTCAACAAAAGTCGCGCCATCACGCCTGTCAGGCTAAACATCGACGAGGAAAACTCAAAACCCACGGCGCATAAATATTTATTTTATTCGGTTTTGCTTTCGACTTTCGAGCGGATTATTGAAGTGTTGTTTTACTTACTTGTATAATAATAAAGACCTATTGTGTCAACACCGCCTGATGCGTGTATGTGTGTGTGTGTGTGTGTGTGTGTGTGTGTGTGAGTGAACGAGCTGCACACGGTTGTCATGGCAAAGGTCGGTCTCTCTCTCTCTCTCTCTCTCTCTCTCTCTCTCTCTCTCTCTCTCTCTCTCTCTCTCTCTCTCTCTCTCTCTCTCTCTCTCTCTCTCTCTCTCTCTCTCTCTCTCTCTCTCTCTCTCTCTCTCTCTCTCTCTCTCTCTCTCTCTCTCTCTCTCTCTCTCTCTCTCTCTCTCTCTCTCTCTCTCTCTCTCTCTCTCTCTCTCTCTCTCTCTCTCTCTCTCTCTCTCTCTCTCTCTCTCTCTCTCTCTCTCTCTCTCTCTCTCTCTCTCTCTCTCTCTCTCTCTCTCTCTCTCTCTCTCTCTCTCTCTCTCTCTCTCTCTCTCTCTCTCTCTCTCTCTCTCTCTCTCTCTCTCTCTCTCTCTCTCTCTCTCTCTCTCTCTCTCTCTCTCTCTCTCTCTCTCTCTCTCTCTCTCTCTCTCTCTCTCTCTCTCTCTCTCTCTCTCTCTCTCTCTCTCTCTCTCTTCATTTCTGGCACTGTACTTCAAGCTTATGTGTGTGTGTGTGTGTACGTGTGTGTGTGTGTGTGAGAGAGAGAGAGAAGAAAAGAAGAAGAAGGTGGCATAGGGAATGAAAAACAAAGAAGAAACTTACGAGGGAATGGACGAATGGATGCAGGAAATAAAGGAATAACAGATGAAGGTGGAGATATAGGCGACGAAGAAAGAGAGAACACTGAATAATTAAAAGAGAAGAAAATACATCCACAAAGACTATGACTTAAACAGACATGCATACGACTAGACAAGACAACGAAGGTGACTGACTGACTGACTGACTGACTGACGTTGATGTGCAGAGAAAGATAATAGCTGAAGGTGACTTTGGTTTGGTCGTTATTCGCGGTGATGATCGTGATTGTAGTAGTGGTGGTGGTGGTGGTGGTGGTGGTGGTGAGTTGTCAAGGTTAGTTTTAAAGCGATAATTGTCAGTAGCAGAGAGGCAACAGGTAGGTGGAGGGAGAGAAGGAGAGAAGGAGAAAAAGGAAAGGAGGGAAGCTGCAGGAAAGGAAGTGGGATGCAGCGGAATGTGAAGAGAAAAAGAGGAGGATGCATGGAGGGGAGGAAGGGAAAGAGAGAAAAGAGACAAAACCAGAAACGAGGAGAGAGAGAGAGAGAGAGAGAGAGAGAGAGAGAAATAATAATAATAATAATAATAATAATAATAATAATAATAATAATAATAATAATAATAATAATAATAATAATAATAATAATAATAATAATAATAATAATAATAATAATAATAATAATAATAATAATAATAATAATAATAATAAACTTTATTTCCACTAAAAAGTGGTTATTCTAAATATCTAAATAGACATGGTAGATTATACATATAAATATACATGGTGGATTATACATCTAAATATACATGATAGAATATACATAAGGCAGTGGAGTAGACAATACATTCATAGAGAGGTCAACAGCTTCTTTTTAAGATTTGCTTTTAATGTGGTCAGATTATGAGAGTCTTTTATTTCATTTGGTAGTTGGTTTCATAATTTAGGACCTAATACATGAAAGGCTCTTGCACCTGTGTCAGTGTTGGTTCTCGGGACGTACAGATTGTTTTGTTGTCTTGTTGTTGAGTCTGTCATATAGTTAACAGTTGGGAGAGAGAGGATGTGCTTAAACACTTTTGTTATGAGGTTAAAGGTGATTAGGTCTTTGATTTTAAGCCATTGTAAATCTTTAAATAATGGAGTGACATGATCGGATTTTCTGGCTTTCCCATCTGCCACTTTTATCGGGAAGTTTTGTAGTTTTTGCACTTTGTTTATTAAAGTTGAGAGAGAGAGCAGTGATAATGATTGCATATTACAGCCTGAGTTATGCCTGAAGTCCATCATTCTTGTGACATCTGTTTCATCTATGTATATATTACTCAACAAACATGACTTTATGATTTATGAGGTACGGTCTCTTTCTCTCTCTCTCTCTCTCTCTCTCTCTCTCTCTCTCTCTCTCTCTCTCTCTCTCTCTCTCTCTCTCTCTCTCTCTCTCTCTCTCTCTCTCTCTCTCTCTCTCTCTCTCTCTCTCTCTCTCTCTCTCTCTCTCTCTCTCTTTATGTGGCTCAAATCTTTTTTACTAAGTCCCAAAGGGAAGAAAACAGGCAACTCCACAATTTTAGTCACGTGCAATTATTATTATTATTATTATTATTATTATTATTATTATTATTATTATTATTATTATTGTGTGTGTGTGTGTGTGTGTGTGTGTGTGTGTGTGTGTGTGTGTGTGTGTGTGTGTGCTGTGCCTTTGAACGCCTCCAATTACAAAGAAACACATTTCTCTCTCTCTCTCTCTCTCTCTCTCTCTCTCTCTCTCTCTCTCTCTCTCTCTCTCTCTCTCTCTCTCTCTCTCTCTCTCTCTCTCTCTCTCTCTCTCTCTCTCTCTCTCTCTCTCTCTCTCTCTCTCTCTCTCTCTGGGTCTGGCATGCTCTCTCTCTCTCTCTCTCTCTCTCTCTCTCTCTCTCTCTCTCTCTCTCTCTCTCTCTCTCTCTCTCTCTCTCTCTCTCTCTCTCTCTCTCTCTCTCTCTCTCTCTCTCTCTCTCTCTCTCTCTCTCTCTCTCTCTCTCTCTCTCTCTCTCTCTCTCTCTCTCTCTCTCTCTCTCTCTCTCTCTCTCTCTCTCTCTCTCTCTCTCTCTCTCTCTCTCTCTCTCTCTCTCTCTCTCTCTCTCTCTCTCTCTCTCTCTCTCTCTCTCTCTCTCTCTCTCTCTCTCTCTCTCTCTCTCTCTCTCTCTCTCTCTCTCTCTCTCTCTCTCTCTCTCTCTCTCTCTCTCTCTCTCTCTCTCTCTCTCTCTCTCTCTCTCTCTCTCTCTCTCTCTCTCTCTCTCTCTCTCTCTCTCTCTCTCTCTCTCTCTCTCTCTCTCTCTCTCTCTCTCTCTCTCTCTCTCTCTCTCTCTCTCTCTCTCTCTCTCGGCGTTACACTCCACAAAATATGACATTCAAGGTTATTGAGTTGGCACTAAGAAAACTTGGCAAGTGTTTGTGTGTGTGTGTGTGTGTGTGAGTGTGAGTGTGTGTGTGTGTGTGTGTGTGTGTGTGTGTGTGTGAGAGAGAGAGAGAGAGAGATTGGTAATTATCCCCAATTGCCAATATCCATTATTAATTGTACAAAAAATCACTCCTTTTGATGTCCTTTGTACTCACATTAAGTGATCGGTACTTCACCTCTTTCATTATCAAACGTCAACGCTATATTAATAACGCCATTACTCTCTTTTTAGGGGGGGAGGGGCTGAATTAGTGCTGAGGTATTAATAGCTGAGTAATCGGAGTGTGGACATCCATGTGTCTTATTTAAAATCTCATTACCACATGTCAAGGTTAAGACTACATAAAGGACGCTATCAATATCCTTCGCTTTGGTGTCCAGGTATTAATAGTGAGGTGTTGGATAATGGAGTGTGTATTTATATTTCAGGCTTTTTTAATTTCATGTTGGACGCTCTTTGACACTCAAGGGGACGCACGTGTTACCTGTCTCATTTCTAAATCATTAACCCCATTTAGCTCGCCACCACCTTGCCACGTGCTCCTCCTCCCGTTCCCCTACTCCTTCCCCTTCCCTTAATGCCTGCCACCCCGCCACTCATCTTCAGCCCTCTTTTCTCCTTCCCCTTCCATTAGCTCTTTTCGTTCTCTTTTGCATGCACTCTGCCACCCGTTTTAGCCCGCCTCCACTTCTCGTTGTTGTTTGACGCAGTGGTGGTGGTGGTGGTGGTGACCGTGACTCCTGTGATCTATGTCTCAAGGGTTCTTTTTCTCCCTTTTTTTTTTTTTTTTTTTTTTTTGCTTTTATTGTACCATGCCAACATTTTTTATTAACCTGATAATTTTGCGTTCCTCAAATCTTCCTCGTTTTCTCACACTGACGTTATTTAGACTTGCCATTTTTGATAGATTGTGCATTCAAGCTCGTAAGGTCGTACAATAAATGTTAAAGTGAAAGAACGTTGTAAAGTTTATTGGGTATCATTCAATTTTTATTTATGTTCCTCTGACGATGTTCACCCCGCCTACTTCTATTCCACGCTCGTCTTCCCCCGGACTCTAGACTTTATTGGGTATTATTCAATTTTTGTTTATGTTCCTCTGACGATGTTCACTTTGCCCACTTCTATTCTACGCTCGTCTTCCCCTGGACTCTTGACTTTATTGGGTATTATTCAATTTCTCTTGATGTTTCTCTGACGGCCTTCAGTCTCCTTTCCTCCCTATCTCGGGTTTCCCCGCTGGAAGCCTCCTTCGCCACCTTGGCTGCCAATGCCAGCCGGTTTCGTCTCTAGTCCTCCCCCAAGAAAGCCGGTCTCCCTTTTTCTTTGCGTCACTTTTATCAAGCTTATATTAATTTGTTTTAACTAAAATTCTCCCTTTCAGAGCTTAGGTAAAAACTGTAACACTTGAAAGATACGACAAGGAGGAGGTTTAGTATTATTTAGTCTCTTTTGGCCTCTTTATGCTGGTGCCCCCCTTTATTCAGTAACAATAATAACAGCAACAATAACAATATTAGCAACAATAGTAACAGCGATACCATCTTATTTGCACGACCGGCAATAAAAATTACTGCACCTGCTGTTGCTCCTACTACTACTACTACTACTACTACTACTACTACTACTATTACTACTACTACGATTACTCCTCCTCCTCCTCCTCCTACTACTACTACTACTACTACGATTACTCCTCCTCCTCCTACTACTACTACTACTACTACTACTACTACTACTACTACTACTACTACGATTACTCCTCCTCCTCCTCCTCCTCCTACTACTACTACTACAAAAGAAAAAAGAAAAACGCACGCTAAACTATCCATTTTTGCTTAAATTCGTACCTAGAAATGCTCAACTTGCTTTCCTATCTTCAGCGAAAGGTTGAAATGTAATTTGAGTGTATCAGCAAATTGCCAAGAAGTGTGGGAATGGAGAAGCATGAAAAGAATCAAGAATGATGGAAGATGGCGTAGGAGAAGAAAAAGGAGAGCTAGGAGTGGGAGGAGGAGGAGGAGGTGGGCGTTGTCAGCAGAATACAGAGATAGTCGATAACGCTCGGAATCGCATTTGTTTGAAGCATGAGAAGAGTTTATGTCTTTCTGTTTTAGCTGTGTGTCAGATGACGTGTGAGATTGTGTGCTAGACTTGACCGACCTGTTAGCTTGGTATACTGGCAGACAGATCGAGAGCCAGATATAGCAAATGAATGTACAAAAACAAACAGGCCAACGGAGAGACTAACAGACAAACTGAAGAAAAAAATAGCACACACACACACACACACACACACACACACACACACACACGGCGCCAGGATAAACATGGTTTCAAACAGGGGCACCTACTGATAGAAGAAATGATAGAGCGTGTGTGTGTGTGTGTGTGTGTGTGTGTGTGTGTGTGTGTGTGTGTGAAGCTGTATAATATGTTTGCCGGTGGATGAGTGGCTCTGTTGACCTATCACACAAAATGCTGATGGGCGTCTGATTTTATCTAAGTATTGCCTATGAATAGAGAGGAGGAGGGGGAGGAAACAGTCCCGCGGTGAATATGGATCAGAAGAACTAAGACAGGGAGGAAGGGGGGGAAGACAGGCGGGTGGGCGGCAAGGGAAGAAGAAAGAGGAGTATTAAAAGGTGGAGGAGGATGGAGGGAGGGGGCTAAGGAAAGGATAAACGGAGGGATAGACGGATGAAGAAAGAGCCATTGATAAAAACTTCGTAACCATTGAGTGCTTGGAGTCGGGAACGTCAACCAAGTGTCAGTCATGCGTGGGAAGCGTGAAAGGAAGGAACTGGGCTTTCAGGGGTCTCAAAGTGGGACGGGCAGACGTCACTGCAGGGGAGGGGAAGCTGATGCGTGAAGAGACAGGATAGGGTCCTGACGGGAGGGGGAATGAGACGGGATAGCGGGAGAGGAAGGACGGGAGGAACAGCTGAGAAGTTTAAATTTCTCTCTGCTTTCTCCTCTCTTTCTCATGTTTGTCCACTGCTCAAAGGAATGGTGGAAGAGGAGAAAGAAGGAAGGAAGGGAAAAGTGAATGGAGGAATAAATAAAAAGGGGATGAAGGAATGGAGGAAAGAAAGGAGGAATGGAGAGAATAGCAGGGAGGTGAGGAGGGAGGGAAATAGGGAGAAAGGAAAGGAAGGGAGGCAGGAAGGCAATATAAGAAGAGAGGAATATAGGAAGGAAGGGATGTGCAGCAAAAGAGACGATTAAAAGGGAATATTAGTGAAAAGTGGAGAATGTTGTTCTTCATCTTTTCAACTTTGAGCTCTTCATTACGTAAAGACTGGACAATTACTAGAAATATTAATAAAACCTTAAACGATAACACAGACGAAAGGAAAAATAATAACGAAAAAAAAGAGGTTGCAAGGAGGAAGCAGTTAGGAAATTAATTACCTGATAAAATATATAAAAAAAGGTGAAGGGAAGGAATTGAGAAACGATGAAGAATGAAGAAAAACTCAAGGAGGAAGAAATATAAGAAAGGAAAGGAAGGAATTAGGAAAGGAATAAATGAACGGAAAAGGGAAGGAAGAAACTAAGGAAATGAGTTGTTTTTTATAATCTAATCAGCCAAGAAAATCCCTATCTCTGTCTGTATATATATGTACTGATACTATTCTTTCAGTCGGTTTGTGTGTGTGTGTGTGTGTGTGTGTGTGTGTGTGTGTGTGTGTGTGTGTGTGTGTGTGTGTGTGTGTGTGTGTGTGTGTGTGTGTATTCATCCATCTGCCTGTTTTCTCTCGGTTATTTGTCTGTCAGTTTAAGCAGCTCGAGAAAGTGTAGATATATCACTAAAGTTTTGGCCTAAATCACCTGAGAGCACATCAATGAATCTTACCACACGCAGGCGACAGGTAACGACTCGAGACGCGCCACGGTATCCTTACCTGCAAAGAGGAAGAAAAAAAAATGTTTAGCTTTTCTTACGCATTCAAAGGAAGAGTTCACGTGTTGGTACCTGTAATGAGGCGATGTGTGTGTGTGTGTGTGTGTGTGTGTGTGTGTGTGTGTGTGTGTGTGTGTGTGTGTGTGTGTGTGTGTGTGTGTGTGGATTAACTCATTGTTTAGTCATAAAGAATCAATTATTCAAGAAACTATTTGTAATTCTTTGGTCAGTCATATCATAAATGCCCTTTGTAGTGTAATAATAGCAATAATAATAATAATAATAATAATAATAATAATAATAATAATAATAATAATAATAATAATAATAATAATAATAATAATAATAATAATAATAATAATAATAATAATAATAACGAAAACAAAATACAGGTCAGATTTAAAATGAAAATAAGGTTTATGTATAATACGAAATGGACGTAGAGGGAAGTTGATGAGTGGAGGAGAAAGAAAAGAGTTTGGTGGTGGAGAGAGAATGAAAGGAATGTGGAGGCAACAGGGAGAGGGGTGGAGGGAAGGTAGGGTGGAGGGGAAAAGGGTGAGAGGGACAAGCGCAGAGGGCGAAGGGGAGAGGGATGGCCGGCAGAGAGGCTGTAGGGAGAAGATAAATGGATGGAGGGAGAGGAGGACGGAGGGGAGAACGAGGAGGGGAAGGAAGGGAAGGAAGAGAAAGGAGCCCTCCACCTGAACCCATTTTATTCACTAATTATGAGAAGCTGTTCCCCCGCCCCCTTTGAAGGCCTCGAGCAGCGTGTGTTGTTCCTCTTAATTGTATAATGCCATTTCAGAATACAAAAGTTCCCCTCAAAAAGAAAAAGAGAATGGGTAGACACACATACGCAATTATAGCGAGCAGGGTATAAACGAATAGGAAGAAAACGATATTATACTACGGAGGGAATTCCTTAGGAGTCTAATCTACGTATTTTTTACCTGGTGCACAAAGAAAATAAACTTAACTTGAAAAAACGAGCATATGGAATTACAAAGTTAGGTCAAATGTTGTTGATACTCGCACATTAAAAGGAAATAGGGAAACATATATAAAATTGTGTATACCAATCTTAATTACAGAAAAAAAGATATTGACGTATGTACACCCATTTTAGAAAGCTCAATAAAAAGATCTTAACCAAGTAAACAGATGAATTATATAACGAGGAAAATGAAAGACAAAGAAAGGAAGGTAGAGGGAAAGAAAGAAATAAAGTAATCAAAATAAGAGAAACGAGGAAAAAGAAAAAATACAAAAGGAAAGACATGATTGGAAGAAAGAAACATATAGAGAGAAAAAGAAAGAAAAATAGGAAACAAAATAAGAGAAACGAAGAAAAAAAGAAGAATAAAAGAAAAGAAAAGACAAGAATGGAAGAAAGAAAACAAATATATAACACACTACTTTTGTATTTCCAAGTTAATATCATATTTTTGTTTAACCACTTCACACACACACACACACACACACACACACACACACACACACACACACATAAAACAAACCCAACAATTAGAAGCGTCATTTAAATACCAAACAAATTACCACCACCACCACCACCAGCAATATGTGTTTGTCTTATGAGGGAAAGGGACATGAAGTTCACTGTTCCGTATACGTTGACACATCATTGATACCGCGCGATGTTAGCTTTCCTGGCTCATTTTTCTACTCATGGGCGTCAGTCAGCCTTGCGGAGTAGCCTTAGGGAGCATCTGCATCCGTCAGCGAGTGAGAAAATAAGCTCTTGACGACGAAGACAAGGACGGCGAGCCAGTTGGTACATTACTGCGTTCTTCCAAAGGGTACAGCTGCAGTCATGAGAGAGAGAGAGAGAGCATCCAGGAGAATATTGATCTGTAAAGAGCATGTAAATAAAAAGGGATGTAATTTAGAGGAAAAAAAACTACAAAAAAGAGAATAAAAATAATGAATTGGATAAAAAGGTTCAAAGAGAAAGAAAAAGGTAGAAAATGTAAAATAAAAGGAGCAACTCACTCACTCACTCTCTCTCTCTCTCTCTCTCTCTCTCTCTCTCTCTCTCTCTCTCTCAAACAACATCATCTGTATATATTCGTATGTAATTGTATACCTTCTTCTCCTCCTCCTCCTCCTCCTCCTTCTCCTCCTCCTCCCCTCCTCCTCCTCCTCCTCCTCCTCCTTCTCCTATTCTTCTTCCTCCTCTCAGCAATGTACAAGTGAGTTATTACATGAATAATTAGATTTGCCGTTTACCCGTCTGGCCCAGTCATTAATCTAACCCCAAACACACAGTTCGTCGTCCCTACCTACTTGTCTCCTCCTCTTTCTCCTCTTCCTTCTCCTCCACCGCCTCCTTTCCTCGATTCTCTTCCTAATCTTTTGGCTCTTCCATCCCCAACACCTTGACTTTTACCTGTCCCTGTCGCCCACTCCTTCCTTCCCTTCGTCCATCCTTCTTCCCTTCCTTCCTTCCTTCGTCTTCCGTTTTATGCTGCCCCTTTCACTAACTCATTTCTATACCAGCTATTTTCTCTCTCTCTCTCTCTCTCTCTCTCTCTCTCTCTCTCTCTCTCTCGGCTGGTCACTTTTTTTTTCGCTTTGCTCTCCCTCCCTCTCTCCCTCCAATCTCTCGCTCTCTCGCCCCCTTCCTCTCCCACTGTTTATCTTGCCTTCCATAGGTTTTAAAAGTCAAATTACGTCATCACAGACATTGCCTTAAAAGTTCGCTGAAAAATTTATGGCTCGCTCGTCCCATTGCCTCCTTTTCACTCTCCTCTCCCAACCCTCTCACCTTCTTTTATCTTCCTCTCTCTCGCTCACTCTCTTCTGTCACTTTCATTCTCTCTCTCTCTCTCTCTCTCTCTCTCTCTCTCTCTCTCTCACACACACACACACACCGTCACATCAAGATGGCGCCACTATAAACACTCGCCTGCGCCAGGACGGGCTGGGCCGACCATCAGGGCCCACCTGGAAGAAGCCTTGGGCCGACCATCAGGCCCCACCAGGAAGATGCCTACCGGCGCAATAGGCAACAACGTATAAAAAAAAATAAAAAATAAAAAAAATCAATTTCTCTCCCTTTCGAATCCTTCCTCACAAAACTTTCTTTCCTCCTCTTCCTCCTCCTCCTCCCCCTTTTCTTTGCTCTATCCACCTGCCGTCAAGGAGAGGAAAAGGCTACAGTTAGACAGAGGGACAAGGGGGCGAGGAATGAGGGAAGAAGGGAGGACAGGGAAGGCAGGGGCAGGGAGGGACTGTGTCATGATGCGAGTACCTACTATGACCTACTTCGAGTTCGCTGTGTTCGTTCAATTACTGAGGCAAAGGTTTTGAATACCCGGATAGCAGTGCGCGCAACGAATGTCACCTCCACCAACTTTACCACCACAACCGTAACTACTACTACTACTACTACTACTACTACTACGACCACGACTACGACATTCCCTGCTTCTGCTGCTGCTGCTCATACCTGCCAAAAAGACGTAACTGTGAAAATATTCGAGAGAGAGAGGCATCGTCTCTTGTAACATTTCTCTGTGTTCTCTATTGATTCGTTACCATGACAACCTTAGCTCCTCTCCTCTCCCCCGCTCTCTCTCTCTCTCTCTCTCTCTCTCTCTCTCTCTCTCTCTCTCTCTCTCTCTCTCTCTCTCTCTCTCTCTCTCTCTCTCTCTCTCTCTCTCTCTCTCTCTCTCTCTCTCTCTCTCTCTCTCTCTCACTCTCTCTCTCTCTCTCTCTCTCTCTCTCTCTCTCTCTCTCTCTCTCTCTCTCTCTCTCTCTCTCTCTCTCTCTCTCTCTCTCTCTCTCTCTCTCTCTCTCTCTCTTTAATTATTACATCGATCACAACCCAGACCACCCAAAATATAGCCTTTCTTTTCTTCTTTTCTTTTCTTCTTCTTCTTCTATTTCTTCTTCGCCTTTTCTCTTCTCCCTTTTTCTCCCCCCCTTCTACGAGTTATTTTTAGAAGCCCGGCTCATTAAAGGGCGAGAGAGGCAACGACAATGTGGGAACAGGACGAGGCGAGGCAGATTAAAACGAGGCGAGAGATGGAGGAGGAGGGAGATGAGAGGAGGAAGAAGAAAAAGAAGAAAAGGGGATGGAAAAGAGATAAGTTTGTTGGTGGCGAATATGAAGAAGAGAGAAAAAGAAAACCAGATGATGATGAGAAGGAAAAGGATGAGGATGATGATGAGGAAGAGGAAGATGAGAACGAGGAGAAAGAGAAGGAGGAGGAAGAAGAGGAGGAAGAGGAGGAGGAGGAGGAACCCATAAGCCAGCAGGAGACGCAACAGGTTCGAAGCGACTGACAGTAAAGTGGGTGTGTCCAGCTGTATCGTGGTGGTGGCGGCGGCGATAGTAGCAGTAGCAGTAGTAGTAGTAGGAGTAGGAGTAGCAGTAGTAGTAGTAGTAGTAGTAGTAGTAGAAGTAGAAGTAGTAGTAGTAACGATGGAAGGTAGGTAGGTGGTGGTGGTGATGGTTTGTGATTCTCTCTCTCTCTCTCTCCCTCTCTCTCTCTCTCTCTCTCTCTCTCTCTCTCTCTCTCTCTCTCTCTCTCTCTCTCTCTCTCTCTCTCTCTCTCTCTCTCTCTCTCTCTCTCTCTCTCTCTCTCTCTCTCTCTCTCTCTCTCTCTCTCTCTCTCTCTCTCTCTCTCTCTCTCTCTCTCTCTCTCTCTCTCTCTCTCTCTCTCTCTCTCTCTCTCTCTCTCTCTCTCTCTCTCTCTCTCTCTCTCTCTCTCTCTCTCTCTCTCTCTCTCTCTCTCTCTCTCTCTCTCTCTCTCTCTCTCTCTCTCTCTCTCTCTCTCTCTCTCTCTCTCTCTCTCTCTCTCTCTCTCTCTCTCTCTCTCTCTCTCTCTCTCTCTCTCTCTCTCTCTCTCTCTCTCTCTCTCTCTCTCTCTCTCTCTCTCTCTCTCTCTCTCTCTCTCTCTCTCTCTCTCTCTCTCTCTCTCTCTCTCTCTCTCTCTCTCTCTCTCTCTCTCTCTCTATCTCTCTCTCTCTCTCTCTCTCTCTCTCTCTCTCTCTCTCTCTATCTCTCTCTCTCTCTCTCTCTCTCTCTCTCTCTCTCTCTCTCTCTCTCTCTCTCTCTCTCTCTCTCTCTCTCTCTAGATTAGTTAAGAAAAACACCAAGATAGCAAAAAGGAACTGTGAGATCAAAGTAGCAAATGAGGCGAAAAGTAATCCTAAGGGCTTCTTTCAGATGTATAGAACAAAAACACGGGAGAAAATTGGACCGCTGAAAACAAACACAGGGGAGCTAGTAGAAAATTTCGAAAATATGAGCACATTGTTGAACGACTTCTTCCTTTCAATATTCACACAGGAGGATCGAACGACTATACCGGAAAGGGTTCAGGTGTACGAGGGCGGGGATGGCGATAAATTGAGGGATATAATCATTACCAGGCAAGTAGTTCAGGATGAGATAGATAAGCTTAAGAAGAACAAGTCGCCAGGTCCTGACGGGA
>NC_066525.1:17907531-17925905 GCF_024679095.1 Eriocheir sinensis | reverse complement strand
AGCTCCTCGTTCAGTTAGGCAGATCCATGAACAGACAGGCCCATCAATAATCATGGTTTCGACTTGAGGGATGAAAAAGTAGAGTGGAAGCAGGTGTGTAGCTTGAGATGGACAGTTAGCTTAGTTGATCGATAGGGAGAGATATGTAGTTCTGATAGACAGGTAGACAGTTGCATTTGTTGCTGAATCGAACCAATGCGTTGAGTTCATTGCACATCTCGCCAACGGAGGGTCGGGAGGAGAAGCAACTGTCCCTATTACTTCTGCTGGCCTTCAGGTGGCGAGGAGGGCATCGACGTCAACGCACAGGCTCGATTCCGGCGCCGTCTTATTATTGACTTAAAGGAAGGTTGGTAGGTAGACACATAAATTAATAAATCACAATATCTAGATAGATACATGAATACATGAACAGGCTGGCAGAAGGACATGTATATAGATGGATGATTTAAATGGGTGACTAATATCGATTGATACATTAAAGAAATATAGATAATCTTATTTTACTAGCCATACAGGTGGACACATCGATTGGTGACTATAAAATCAATAGTCACATAGTCAGACAGACAGACGGACACAGAAAACTATCGACGACCTTGGCGATATGTGCGTAGGTAAACATTACGAGCCGATGCTCAATGGATCCATAAAAAAAAAAAAAAAATGGAAACGGCAGTAACCTCGCGGCCCGGCCCAAGGTGCGGACTGACGGTTTCAGGGACGGGAGACGTGAGTGCCTTCCCCGGCCAGCGTGCACGTCGTCGCCCTGAGCCGAGTCGTCGCCTGACATGAATAATGAAAACACTTGGGGGATGCGCGGCCACGGCTGTTCACTTCGCACCTCACCCCCATAGCCGCCCACCTCTTTTCTGCTCCTCTGACATGGGTTCTTAGGGTGAGGGTCGCGCTCCACCACTGGCTCGCGAAGCCCCCCCCCCCCCCCCTGCCTGCCGAACCCCCTGCCAGGCCATGTGTTCATCCCCGCTGCCCTGCCGCCGCTCAGCAGGTCCTTGAGACGTGGCGATAACGATTACTAGTGGCTGTTGAGGACTGGGACGACTGTAATACGCGAAGCCACTCATCTCGGGTCAATATATCTAGTTGTTTTTGCAACATTTAGTAGTCTGTTAAGTCGTTTTGTCGTCAGGGCTATTTTTGTTTTCTATTTCCCGCTGTGCCGAGGATGTGTGGGGCGTTCACATTGTGCACCTGATAATGGCTGGTGGCATATTTGGTGGGCAGATGATGAGCTGGTTTAGTGGTTATATATTTATCGGGTCAGAGGAATCATTTCAATAATCGCTATCATATCCACAATCGTAACCAACTTTATATAATTTTAAGTGGTATCATGTGTTGTTGAGTCAGGTCCGTCGAGCCTTCCCGGCAGCAAGTGGCCGTGAGGGTGAGGAGGGGCAGACGCCTTGGGCCGCGGACCAGAATATGCCGCGGGTGTGGCGGCGGTGTGGTGCAAGTGTTTGGCATAGTGTGGCGGCGGCGGGCTTGGCGGGGCCCGGCAGCGAGCGTGGTGGTGGGTGCGGTGCAGGAGGTGAGCCAGCAGTGTTATTGAGCCTGGCCAGGGGCCCCGCGAGGCATGACGTCACGACACACTGTAGCAGGGATTTGCCACAGTGATGGCGGCGGCTGGTGTAAACACACGTGGCTGGGACACTCCCCCGCCCGCCCTGCCTGTCCTCTCACATATATACATGTGGTGCTTCCCAAGCAGCCCCCATCACGGCGTCCCTCTCGCCCATCAACGCCGCCTCCGCCACCCATGGGTACACGGCAGCAGCAACCTCAGGCATGAAGTGATCGTCCCTGTGACCTCCGGAGACACCAGCATCCGCCCAGCCGCCACCCCCTCGGCTGGTGACATAAGTGACATTCACCTCCTTCTCGCCTGTCTGTCGCCGGAAAATAGACACAAACATCCCGCTCGTCACGTTGCATTGTGAGGCTGTTATTGTCATGGCAGTATGGAGGACACCGATCACAAATCAGCGCCGTGTTTTGAGTTCATTATTTTGGAGACCCTGCAGTCGCTCCAATTTCGTAAACTAGGCAAAAAATATAGTTGTTTACTGTTTACACCGCCACTATTTGATTATTCCTTCACAGCAGCTGTGTCAATGCTACCCAACAAAAAATACGAGCGAGTGGAGGCAGGCATGATACTTCAGCGTCATGGTACACGATGCTCGTCACTCAGTCAGCTGGGCCGAGGCGAGGGTGGGAAAGAGGGCGAAGGGGAGAGAGAGGGAGCGGGGGAGGGCGGGAGAGGATTAGGTGGCCCCTGTCTGTGCCTGTATACAATACATCTCCCTTGCTCCAGCTCTGGCAACACCCTCCCGCGAGAACGAGGCGCAAGAACGTGTTTAATAATATGTTTGTCTTGTTGGTCATGCAGCTACAAGGATTAAAGTTAGAACACTGGAAAAGGTATGGGGTAACTTTTTTCCTTTCATAAGTTTTGAGGTTTCTGTTTTCCTGTACCGTAGAGTTCTGGAGTCATATTCTTAAACATTTCGGCACCCAGCCTCACATAACTGACAAGGCTTTCGTAGGAGTTTTGGGCATTTCCAGTGGTATTTTTATGATCCTGGTTTTAGTTTAACCTTTCTTCTGTAACATGAACCTAGAAAAATAGTCTTTAGAACCCGACTGATCTTCTTTTTGGCCTTTGGAAATAGTTGATGTGAGGGGCGGTAGAGTCTGAGAATACCGCCCCTGCCTTGTGTAGCGCGACCCACCTTCCTTCAGTGACTGTCCCCATTAACACATCCCACTCTGCATCACTCTGTTTCCTCCTTTCTGTATGATTTCCTAAGTAGCAGCTCCTCCGTGTATGCTGTCCTGCTCTTTAACACTCACCTACAGTAACTACAACACTCAAGGACTTATCTCTCATCCCCCTTCGAGGCAGTTCCTCCGTGTATGCTGTCCTGCTCTTTAACACTCACCTACAGACACTACCACGCTCAAGGACTTATCTCTCAGCCCCCTTTGTAGCAGCTCCTCCGTGTATGCCGTCCTCCTCTTTAAAACTCACCTATAGTAACTACAACTCTCAAGGGCTCAACTCTCAGCCCCCTTCGTAGCAGCTCCTCCGTGTATGCTGTCCTGGTCTTTGACACTCACCTACAGTAACTACAACTCTCAAGGACTTAACTCCCATCCCCATTCGTAGCAGCTCCTCCGTGTATGCTGTCCTGCTATTTAACACTCACCCACAGACGCTTCCTCCTCTCACATCAACTATTTCCAAAGGCCATAAAGGAGATCAGTCGGGTTCTCAATTAATGTGTTTTTTTTAGGTTCACGGTACAGAAGAAGAGTCAAACTGCCACCAGGGTCGTAAAACTACCCCTGGAAATGGCCACAACTCCTACGAAAGCCTTGTCAAATGTGAGTGCTTGACTGCCAAAGGGTTTCATAATGCGGACTGTTCATCTCCTGGATAGCTGTAACATCCCCCCTGGCTCCACCATTTGTCACTTCCACCCCCTCGCCGTCCATTACGACACTAACCTGCCTACACACACACACACACACACACATACACTGCTCCCAGGGACGGGTCAGCGATATTCAACAATGGAACCAATCACGGGAAGGCGACGACAAATGGAACAAAAGGAAGAGTTCTTTGTTTTCACGGACGGGGTCGCTGGCAAAGGAGGAAGAAGAAGAGGAGGAGGAGGAAGAGGTTGTGGTGATGGTGGTAGTGGCAGCAGGGGTGGAGGGGTGATTCGTGGTGTCTTTGTTTTGTTTTGTTTCTCTCTCGCTCTCTCTCTGACCTCCTTTTGGCTATATTTTGGTTTCGTATTATATTTACTTTATTTTCTGATACATAAAAAATACTGACATCTACAGAACCGAGGCAACAGTAATCATTCTCATATATTATTTTTTCTCTATCTAATCCACCAGTATTTTCTTGACCAAATTATCGAGCACTTTCTAATACCTCCTTTTTTTGTTTCTTGCAGGTAAGCTATCCATTGAAGATGCTTATGCCGTCCATACGAGAATTAGGGTGAGTAAAAAATATTCTTTGTTATGAAATTTTTGCGGAGAGTGAAACAGTGGCCCATACGAATTACACACACACACACACACACACACACACACACACACAGGGGGCAGGGGGATGACCCGGTGGTAATGACTACAGGAAATTATTGTTTGATTACCACTTAATGACTCCGACAGCCTGGGAGAGACGAAGGAGCGGGCGTGAGGCTGAAGAGAGGAAAGGGGAACGAAGGTGAAGGAGTAAGGGAAGCATGTAAAGGAAGGCGGCGTAACTGTAGAAGGAGGAAGAAAGGACGGAAGGACGGGAGGGAGTAAAGAAAGGAAAGCAGAGAAAGAAGTAGGAAAAGAATGAAGTAGAGAACGGAATGCGCGAAGAAAGAAGCTGGTAAGGTTGAAGGAAGAAGATAGAGTAGGGGAAGGAAGATAAACGAAGGAGGAGGAAATAGAGTAAGAAGTCAGAGTGATGTAGAGTGATAGAGAGTGAAGGAGAGACAGTGGGAGAGGGTGAAGGATGGGCGGACGTCAGGTAAAGGTGTCAGGCAGAGAAAGAAGTCCTGGAGCGAGGCGAAGGAGGTGGAGGCGGGAAAGACGAGACACACTTAAATAAATCGAGACATAAAATAACAAAGGACAGGAAGGAAAACACGGCCGGGAAAGAGACGAGTTGCTGGAGAAAACTGAGGCGAGGAAATATCTATTATTGTTTAGTGCTAGAGTTGTGTCCTAATAAAAAATAAAAATAAAAACTGAGACATCTCCAAAAAATTGAGAGAACATGATAAAGCCATTGAGATTAATAAATGAAGACCACTTGGCTCCTTTTTGCATTGAGTGTTTACGTTAATAATTTCTTCTAATTATACTCATGATTGCCGTATATTTCTTGCATTGCCGCCGCGTGGTTGGCTCTGTTCGGGATTCTGGTCAGGTAGAACAGAGATCAATACGGGGGCTGAGTTTCGCTGGTGACGCCATGAGCTCAAACAGTTTATATTATAGCATGTTGGTTGTGGCTCCTGTCTCTTCAATATCCTTCCTTCTAATAGTCAAACCTCATTGGCTCGGAATTCAATTAGTAAATAAAAACATTTGAAGGAAAAAATAGACATGCGAACGATAAAACACAGACAGACAGAAGCACAAAAAGATATAAAAACCGTCTGTCTGACACTTGAAATATATAGTCCATTGAGCTACACACTAATTTTCAATGTGGTAATTTATTGGGTACTTTACATTTGATCTCATTTATCTAATCTTTCGTAATTTTTAGCGTTCAGTGATCGTTGATTATATTTTGCCTGCAGTTTTCAGTTACGTAGATTAAATTCAGTCTTTGGCAGAGCATAAAATATATATCTTTTGACGTCACATAACTTTAAGCATCCAACTGTTATTTCCGTGCAACAATAATACCAGTCGTTAAAGTTTGATAACACGTACACGAATGAAATTGAGGCTTTCTATATTTCACTTCATGAATAACGGGCTTTAGTTGAGGGATTTGAAAGTCATTGAATAAACATAAACTTGAATTGGACAGCGATAAACTGCTACTAAACTATTTACATTGCAAATGCTCCGTGGTGGCGGCTGCCTGCCTCTTCTCGCGGCGGACGAACACTTCAGCATTAAACGTTCATGTACTCAAGTAATGGTCGTTATGCGCTCTTTACACCTTGACTGAAAATATATGAAAATGAAGATCTGGGAAAAAGATAGACGTGCAGATAGAAGATAGACGATAGACGAAAATAGATAGATAGATAGATTTATACATACATACAAGAAGCATACTTTCCAAGAAGGCTTTTCTTCAGACATAGATAGAGAAACTGTTATGTATTATTGAAAGATATCTAGGTAGAGACACAGATATATTAATCGTTAAATATATATGATTAGATTACAAGATAGAAAAAAGTTACAGACCGTTATAATTATATATGCAGGAAGAAAAAAAACACGTACACGTCAGAGTCTTTTCATTCCTGTCTTCCTTCCTTTGTCTCCTCCCTTCCTTCCTTCTCTCCTTCCTCAACCAGAGCATATCAGGCCAAGAGAAGTGAGGATCCGCGACTTCACTTCCTGGTTTTTGTACGAATGGTCGAATGCGGGTTTTTGTTTTCCATGTTTTCTCATCTTCACTTCCACCCCCCACCCTCGTCCATCACGTGCACACTTGGTTGTCGGTCCTCGCAGCGGTGAAGAGAACGGGCGAGGAAGACGCTGGTTGTTGTTCTTTATGGTGCCTCGCAATGGAGGGTTTCTGTTGGACATCTTCATTAGGACGGTGGAGGGAGGGGTTATGTCTGTGTGTGTGTGTGTGTGTGTGTGTGTGTGTGTGTGTGTGTGTGTGTGTGTGTGTGTGTGTGTGTGTGTGTGTGTGTGTGTGTGTGTGTGTGTGTGTGTGTGTGTGTGTGTGTGTGTGTGTGTGTGTGTGTGTGTGTGTGTGTGTGTGTGTGTGTGTGTGTGTGTGTGTGTGTGTGTGTGTGTGTGTGTGTGTGTGTCTGTCTGTCTGTCTCTCTGTTTGTGTGTGTGTGTGTGTGTGTGTGTGTGTGTGTGTGTGTGTGTGTGTGTGTGTGTGTGTGTGTGTGTGTGTGTGTGTGTGTGTGTGTGTGTGTGTGTGTGTGTGTGTGTGTGTGTGTGTCTGTCTGTCTATCTGTTTGTGTTTGTGTGTGTGTGTGTGTGGTGTGTTTTGTGTGTGTGTGTGTGTGTGTGTGTGTGTGTGTGTGTGTTGTCCTGAAGAGCACTTTTATAAATTCTTAATATACGTTTCAATGGAATTTAGACAGTCATTGCTGTTGTTATCTTACGTATGATTGCTCAAACAATATTCTGACCTTGTATTAGAACTAAATTTGGCGTTTTACCTAACACCGTGCACATGCTAATCGATGTTTCCTTTCGTAAGCGATATACTTCCTTCAAAACTCTTATAACGTATCTCTGCTACTCCTAACAACACGAGTACATCCTTAAATCCTTGGGTCTCTTTAATATAACAACGAACGTAAGCAAGTAGACCACACTCGAGAAATACGTAAGATGAGACGTGAGATGATGATGATGATGATGATGATGGTGAAATGTTTGTTTGTCGTCGGATGAGAGTGTTGAAAGTTGTGATGAGGCGACGAACGATGGGGCTAGTAGTGGTGGTGGTGGTCGTGGTGGTGGTGGTGGTGCTAGTAGTGGTGGTGGTGGTGGTGGCCAAGGATGAGGCATGGTAAAGTAGTAGTGATGGCAGCCTTAGTGGGCACAGAGGGAGTGTTGTTCTATTTTGGATGACAGTAGAGGTGAGGTACGGGCCGTGTGTGTGTGTGTGTGTGTGTGTGTGTGTGTGTGTGTGTGTGTGTGTTACTGCCTTTACTCCCAGCAGCTTATTATTTTTAGTTTTATTTATGTATCTATTTATCTATCTCTCTTTTGTCAACTGTTTCTATGTTGATACTCTCTCTCTCTTACACAAAAAAAAAAAAAATCAGGCTTCCTCATCTCTGTTTGAGGTATATCGCTCAGCAGATCCAGTATTTCCTGTTATTATGTGGTCAAGTGGGCAGCCTAACCGGACTCTTTCACTCTTAGGTTCATCAGAGTCACATGTAAACTGGTCATGAGTGAAGCTTAGCGAATTAAACTGTCTTTTTTTCTATAAGGTCTTTGTTACTTGAAATACTGCGTCTCCATACAGTTGTGAATTGGTATGCCTCATGCAGTATATTTCTTTTGAGCGTCCTGGCAGGAGCTGGCAAAACAGAGTTAATCTATTTTCTCCTCGAAGTTTATTTAACCGTTATCGATTTCAACATGTGCTGCCCCCATTTATTTATGAAACGAAGCCTTCTCGTGCTATATGTTTTCGTTCCGTCTTCATCCTCGCCGCCAAGAACATCATTAATGCATTTTCTAAGGCAAACACTTCACCCAAATGTATCTGTTAACGGCCCACGCTGTTTCTTGGAATATTCTATCTATTCATTTATCAATTTCAGCCTCAATATAATTTTCTTCAGTCTGTGTTTTCTTACTTGCAATTCTATATTTATAACGTTGCCATTTGTGTTTTTCCATCACTTCCCGTTTTGTTCACGGCTTTGACACATTGAGACTCGCTCGTATAGGAGGAGGAGAAAGAAATAGAAAAGAAGGAGGAGGAGGAAGAAGAAGAAGTGGAGGAACTGAGGTTGAAAGAGAGAAGGAGGAGGAGAAGCAGGAGCAGTAGCAGGAGGAGGAACTGGAGGAGAGGAAGGAGGAGGAGGAGGACGCTCGATTTTCCAGCGTCAATCGAAACCACAGAGGACCAAGCTGGAGGCCGTCGGGAAGCTATTTCTGCCTCTGCTTCTGAAACGGGATGTATTGAGCCGCCCTCCGTCCCCTCCATCCCCGCCACGCCCCCAGCCATTCCCGTCTCTTGCCATTCATGCCACCTGCCAAATTTTTATGAGTCTAGCGCTTTATAAAGGGGATCTATTGGGCGAGTCTTCGGGAGGGATAAAGTGTATAGCGAAATAGAGGGGACGAGGAGGCGGACAAGGACATAGTTTGACAGAACGGGCAAGTTGTAAGCAGAGAGTAGAGAGAGAGAGAGAGAGAGAGAGAGAGAGAGAGAGAGAGAGAGAGAGAGAGAAAGAGAGAGAGAGAGAGAGAGAGAGAGAGAGAGAGAGAGAGAGAGAGAGAGAGAGAGAGAGAGAGAGAGAGAGAGAGAGAGAGAGAGAGAGAGAAAGAGAGAGAGAGAGAGAGAGAGAGAGAGAGAGAGATCAAGAGAGAGAGAGAGAGAGAGAGAGAGAGAGAGAGAGAGAGAGAGAGAGAGAGAGAGAGAGAGAGAGAGAGAGAGAGAGAAAGAGAGAGAGAGAGAGAGAAAGAGAGAGAGAGAGAGAGAGAGAGAGAGAGAGAGAGAGAGAGAGAGAGAGAGAGAGAGAGAGAGAGAGAGAGAGAGAGAGAGAGAGAGAGAGAGAGAGAGAGAGAGAGAGAGAGAGAGAGAGAGAGAGAGAGAGAGAGAGAGAGAGAGAGAGAGAGAGAGAGAGAGAGAGAGAGAGAGAGAGAGAGAGAGAGAGAGAGAGAGAGAGAGAGAGAGAGAGAGAGAGAGAGAGAGAGAGAGAGAGAGAGAGAGAGAGAGAGATCCCTCCAGTGTTTGATTTGGAAGAATACATTAAGAGCAAGCAGCGGCAGAGACTCCTTGCTTGCACGTGTTTACCTACACTTACTACCCTCCTCCTCCTCCTCCTCCTCCTCCTGCAGCAAGCGTAAGGCAAACAAACACCACACGCTCGCTAGTTAGTTGATCTGAACCTCCATGGGAGAAGGATCAGGGACTAAAGTAAGAGAAGTTGAACCAGAGAGAAAAGGAAGAAGTGGAAGAGAAGTTGTTGGATCAAACGGAAGAGGAAGAGGAGAAGCAAATGGATCAGACGGAAGAGAAAGAGATGGATGAATTGAAATGATAGAAGAGGAAAAGTATGAGAAATAGGATCGTTGGGAAGAGGAAGAGGAGAAGAGTTGGGTCAGAAGGAGGAGGAGGAGGAGGAGGAGGGAAGAGAGAGTCGAAAAAAAACCTGCATTGACCTTTTAAGCAGCGACGTCATAGCTGCCTTAAACCTTTACACACACATACACACACACACACACACACACACACACACACACACACACACACACACACACACATACACACACACACACACACACACACACACACACACACACACACACACACATACTCTTCAACACCTGGGGGGCAACAACACTAACAAGTTGTTCTCCAAGATACGCAATTTGTGTGGCCTGGGCAACCCATCGTCGGCTTTCCCTTTTCTCCCCTCCTCCTCCTCCCCCTTGAGACTGCTGAACTGATTAACTCTCACTTCTCATCCATCTGTCAAAGCCTTCCCCCCCTAGACCTTGCCTCCCTCCCCGCCCACCTACCTTCCCCGTCAAATCCTCCCGCCGTGGAAGTTTCAAGTTGCCGAAAAACTCAGATCCCTCAAACTCAAAAGGTCTACCACACCTCTAGATTTACCCATAAAACTTCATCAGGAGTTTTCCTATGAACTTGCTACCCCCCTTGCCTCCATCATAAATGCCTCCCTCACTCAGAGTAAATGCCCCACAGATTGGAAAACCTCATTCGTCACTCCCATCCCTAAAGTCACCAACCCCATCTCACTTAATGAACTAAGACCCATTGATATCACTCCAATCCCGAGCCTGCTCTGTTAAGACTTTGTATTTAGCTGGGCACATGATACTATTCATTACAAAATTGATCAGAGGCAGTTCGGCAACGTTAGAGCCTCCTCCACAACTCACTGCCTCATTAGTTTCCTTAATTTCATTCTTAAAAACCTGGACACCAGAAATTTTTTTTATCTGCCCTCGCTTTTATTGACTTTCGGAAAACCTTCGACCTGGTTAACCACACCACTGTCATCGCCAAGGCCATAAACATCGACCTGCCCTTCCACCTGACATCCTGGCTGGCGGACTTCCTGACGCACCGGCACCAAGCTGTGCGTCATCAAGGCTGCACCTCCACCCTCTAGCCCCTCTCTGCTGGGGTGCCACAAGGGACGCGCATGGGGCCTCTTTTGTTTCCTTATTCTGATCAACAATGTACTGTTAGACGCCCCTCATCGCTGGAAGTACGTGGATGATTCTACAGTGGGCATCTCCATCAACAGCACAGGCACTGACTACACGCCCCTACAACACATTCTGGACCGACTGCAGAGCTGGACACAAGACAACCACGTCACCATCAACACCAACAAGACGGTTGTGATGTATTTCCACACCTTCACCACTGCCAGCCCTGAAGGTTGGCCCTCACCAGCTGCAGGTGGTTGAATCTACCAAACTACTTGGAGTCACCCTGGACTGCAAGCTGAGCTGGGGCATGCACGTCACCACCATCATCAGGGCGGCTTCCTACAAACTTTTCATGCTGAGGGGCTTGAAAGCACTTGGAACCCCCCAAAAGACGCTCAAGGACCTATACACCACCTTCATCCTCCCCAGACTCCTCTACGCCTCTTCTGCTTGGGCTTCCTCCATCAACAAGACCCAGCTACGCCAACTGGAGAGAGTGCAGAAACGGGCTTGCAGACAGACTGGGCAGTTCTTACACCATTTACGAGAACGTACTCACCCAGCTGAATCTGCCCACCCTTCAGGACCGATACCACATAAGCCTAACCAAATTAGGCAAGTCCCTCCTCCACAACCCTCGCCATAGAGACCTACTCCCACCCGCCCTCCCTCTCCCTACACGACCCACAAGACACCGCAATATTCTAGTCCAGGTCAAGGCTCGGACGGACAAGTAGTGTACCGGCTTAGCGCGATACTGACACTTTCGAGGGGCATTAACACCTCCATGATCACATGACCCCTCCACCCCAAAACACACACACACACACACACACACACACACACACACACACACACACACACACACACACACACACACGTATATGTTATTAAGGAAAGAAAAAAAAAGAGGAATAAAAAAGTTACATTCATAGAGAACCATTAACACTGAAGGCAAGAAGGTCGATGCGCCTCTCTCTCTCTCTCTCTCTCTCAATCCCTACCCCCCTACGGCTGCAAGGAGGGAGTTTTCAGTAGAGAAACGTGACCTTTTCCGGCCCGGCGAGTATCTGAGGGCGAACAAATAACACACACGCCAAAACGTCCTTATGGCAGGCGCTTTGGGCACCACTTAGCCAGCCTGTGAATGAAAGTATGCCTCGTTATAGTCAACATGAGCGGCTGGGTGCGGGGTGAGCGGAGGAAGAGGAGGAGGAGGAAGGGATAACAGGAGGGGATGGGGACTAGCAGAGAAGTGTGGGAAGAACGTGTGGGAGGAAGAGGAAAGGGGAAGGGAGAGGTCTGAGAGGGAGAAGAACGAGAGTTAAGGGAGAGGGACAAGTTGCACAGAGGGGTTGAGAGGTGCGAAAACGTAGGAGAAGGAGAGGGAGGGAGAGACAGGGGGCAAATAGAGAAGTAGTAAGAAAAGGAAAGGAAAAGCAACGAAGCAGGCATAGGACAGAAGGTGGACGTATGATTAACGGATGGGGAGGAGTAAAGTACGAGGCAGTGTTGGACTAAAGGCAGTTAAGAGAAAGTCGGGACCAGCACACCCACTCATCCCCACCACCACCGCCACCACCACCAGCAGCTCCTCGCTAAAATCATCAAATGTTGCCAGACCGGAGCGCGCGGGTGTGGCGGCCGTGCATATTGCGGTTAGTTGGTAGACGGGGAGGAAGAGGAAGAGGAATAAGAGGAAAACGGAGTAATGAAAAGAAGAGGAGGAGGAAGAGGATAAGGAGTAGTAGAAGGAGGGGGAGGATTAATTAATATTTGAGTTTATTTTCAGTAAAAGCTAAAGCCATTGTTTTGAATATTGGTGGAAATAGTTAAGTTTGTGATTCTGTGTGTGGGGGGGGGGGGGGCTGGGGGGGGGCAGTATCCGTACATATATTCCACCAGGGTTTAGTATGAATATTGTTGCTATGAATACAGAGAAGATGAAATTATTAAAAACTGCTCATCGGTGTGCGTTTGTGTTTGCAAAATTATCTAACGCAAAATAAAGTAATGCCGTGCTTAGTAACATAAACAAACCCATTTTCATATACCTTAACCCCTTTTTAAACGAATATTCTCCTTCGTTACATGTTCCTATGCCTGCTCGCCGCCACAAGAAAGCGAGAGTGAGAGTGCAGCAAAGGTACACCTCAAAGAACCAGCGGGCGTGTAGCGGGTGGTTGTCTGTCTGTCCTCCCCGCGGGCCGCTCCCACGAGGACCCCCGCCACCTCGAGACCAAGAGCTGCTCGTGTTTTGCCGCGGCGCCTCCAGGAATGTGTAATGATCGCACGAGGAAACAATTGCCAGCGTGTTTGCGGCCGGCAGACTCTAATGAAGCCTCCAAGGGGGGCGGTAGGCGCGTGGTTTTGGCAAAATTAGAATTGTGAGCCCCATTGTGTGGAGTGAGTGGCCGGTGCTGGTCTGTCTTCTTTAACGTTCTCTCGATTGAAGGTGGGGAAGAAAGGTGTGGCTTATGTGTGTGTGTGTATGTAAGGAAGCACACACACACACACACACACACACACACACACACACAGTAGCCTGCCTCTGACCGAGTGTGTTTAACTCAAAGCCTCGATATTGAAAGCTTAATCCGTCTTTCTATCAAGATATGCGTGCTAGCTGATGGGGACACGAAGGGGGACAAGTAGAGAAGTGGAGGTGAGGGAAGAACGTGTGGGAGGAAGAGGAAGAGGAAGGGAGAGGAATGAGAAGGAGAAGGACGAGAAGAGAGAGGGACAAGTACAGAGGGGTTAAGAGAGGTGAGATAACGTAGGAGGTAGACAGATGCAAGCAATTTTCCGGGAATACCAATTAGGAAAATAATGAAAAGAAAAGGAAATAAACGGTAAAAACTGTAATGTGATAGCTGGAACATGACTCATTAATTAACTCTGCCATTTATAGATTAGTTAATTGCTTAATGAATTGTTTGTATGATTATTAATGACAGGCAGACAGGCTGATAGATGGATAGATAGATTGATAGATAGATGGATCATTAGCTAGGAAGACAAATTTTATTATATCTCAATTGTTGTCTCAGAGTCTTGCGAAACATTACTTTTACGCCGCCTTAATTGCATAACTTTTATCATTTAGAATATTTAGGTTATTGTGTTGCCTCATTATTATTTATTTCATTACACGAGACACGTTACGAATTCTGTGCGTTTTTTTTTCAATTTTTTAACATTATGATATATTTTCGGGGCTTTTAGTAAGTGTTTATTTGTGGATTATTATTTTCGGTGCTGTTTTCTCCTCCTTCCTCTTTTTCTACTTACACTTCGTTAGAGAAAGATTTAGATGAGTACGTAATCTGGGGTTAGTGAAATGAGCTGAGGCGATGCATTTCGAGGACCATATGCAACCCAAGGTCCTACTTCGAAAATGTGAAAAAATAAGAGGAAAAAGATAAAAAAAAAGGATGAGGATATGCGGTATCTGTAGTTAGTTAAAATTACCTGAGACAACGGCTGGAGGTGTACAGGTAACTTCAAGGTCCTACTTCGAAAATGTGAAAAAATAAGGGGAAAAAAATAAAGAGAACGTAAAAGGATGAGGATGATTACGTTATCTGTGGTTAGTTAAATTACCTGAGACAACGCATTTCGAGGTACACAGGTAACTTAAGGTCCTACTTCGAGAATATGAAAAAAATTAAGAGGAAAAAAAGATAAAAAGAAGGTAAAGGGACGAGAATGAGTACGTTATCTGTGGTTAGTTAAATTACCTGAGACAACGCTTTTCGAGGTGCACAGGTAACTTAAGGTCCTACTTCGAAAATGTGAAAAAAATTAAGAGGAAAAAAAGTTAAAAAGAAGGTAAAGGGACGAGAATGAGTACGTTATCTGTGGTTAGTTAAATTACCTGAGACAACGCTTTTCGAGGTGCGCAGGTAACTTGAGGTCCTACTTCGAAAATGTGAAAAAACGTAAGAGGAAAAAAAGATAAAAAGAAAGTAAAGGGTGAGGATGAGTACGTTATCTGTGGTTAGTTAAATTACCTGAGAGAACGCTTTTCGAGGTGCACAGGTAACTTGAGGTCCTACTTCGAGAATATGAAAAAAGTAAAAGGAAAAAACAGATAAAAAGAACGTAGAGGATGAGGATGGGTACGGTATCTGTGGCTAGTTAGATTACCTGAGACAACGCTTTTCGAGGTGCACAGGTAACTCAAGGTCCTACTTCGAGAATATGAAAAATGTAAGATGAAAAGATACGAGAGGAGGATCGAGGAGGTTACGATGCTCTCCGTATCTTGGCCTAGAACATTTCGAGGGTAATAATATAATTCCACGGGTTTCGTTTCGAGGTAAAAAGAGAGATGAAAAAATACGAGAGGCGGACTGAGGAGGCTGAGGAGCCCGCGGAGCCTTGATAACATGCATCGGGCGGTGACTTAACTCCGCCATCAGGTACCGGCGCCACCACCACCACCACTACCACCACCACCACCGACCCATCACGATACGATCCCGACCCCTCGCTTACGACATTCTCCACTCCACTCGATGATGCAACTCCTCCCCCTCCTTCCCCTTCTCCTCCTTCTCCTCCTCCTCCTCCTACTTTTCATTTTCCTCATCCTCATCCTCATATCTCTCCTCCAGCTCCTCCAAGTTTTCTCGCTTACTTTTTTCTCATTCTCCAGTTCCTCCTTCGTAAGTTTCTCCTCCTCCTCCATATTTCCTTTTTTCCTCCTCTTTTTCTACCTCTGGCTCGTTTTGCGTTTTCTTCTCATCCTCTCTCTTCCTCTAGTTCCTCTTTCTCTTCTTGTTTCTCCCTCTTTTCCTTCTCCGTTTTGACTTCATTTTTCTTACGTCTCCTTTTTCAGTTCCTCTTTCCTCTCCATCTCTACCTTTTCTTATTTATTTTACTCTTCTAGCATCTCTTCGTTAGTATTTTTTTATTTGCATTTTCATTCTGTTTGTTCTATTCCTCCTCCTCGTCCACCTCCTCCCCCTCCTCTTCCACCGTCTTCCACCAACCTCAAGGGAATGGTCAGGCCGCGTTGCTGAGTCATGCCACTTTCATTTCATTCCCCTCAAGATACTGACTCTACTCACCCCTCCATTCCATTACCATTTCCATCCTGCTTCCATTTCCATTCGATTCCATTTCACTGGTGTTCTCGGTTTATACATTTCGTTGGGTCTTATGTTTGGTTTTACTCCTGGCCCAGCAGACGATACAGGTTGTTTATGGTTTACGGGTCTCTCTCGTGTCTCCCATTCCTGGTTTTACGCTAATTCATATTTTTTACACTTTGCATTTGGTATTCCGTTGTGTCGCTTTCGGTCGCAGGGAATGCTACTACAGTCTCATATTCAGTCATGGCTGCTGTTCTGTCTATCATGGTATTCTCAGTTTCTTCATTTCAATCTTTTTTTTCGTTACATATTCATTTTTTCCTTGTTTTGTAGATTTTCATCCCCATTGCATTCTGTTCCATAACCAATTTTCGTCCATTTTTTTATTTCACTCCTATTTCATCCTTAAGTGCAAAGTTTTTCACTCTTTCAAGTTTTTCACTATTACATGTATTTCACTATTTCAAGTTATTACACCTCATAGCCAAATTTGCATCACATCTAAGCCTTTCAACCCGTTAGTGTCATGCTGAGCCACTAACCACAGACACACAGTACTATAAGAAACACAACATAAGTAAAAACTCCGAGTATGTTCCCTATAACATGACGACCCACGCGTGCTGTGTTTCCGTTTCTTCATAATGTTTTTCCACATCAGCACCAAGCGGCGGCGGCCTCAAAGAATACCTCACTTGCTGGTCTTTCGCCTCATCCCGTGTGAGTGTCGAACTAATCTCGCCTGGATCATGAGAGAGAGAGAGAGAGAGAGAGAGAGAGAGAGAGAGAGAGAGAGAGAGAGAGAGAGAGAGAGAGAGAGAGAGAGAGAGAGAGAGAGAGAGAGATGTGGCGGTTTATGTGTGTGTGTGTGTGTGTGTGTCTCTCTCTCTCTCTCTCTCTCTCTCTCTCTCTCACACACACACACACACACACACACACACACACACACACACACACACCTGTCTTCAAGTCATCAACGTAAGCAAAGGAGGCTGATGTTGGTAATGGTGGTGGTGATGGTTTTGGTAACAATGGTAGTGGTGATAGTTGTGGTGGTGGTGGTAGGGGTAGTGGTGGTGGTGGTACAGGTGGTGGTGGTACAGGTGGCACAGGTGCAGCGGACAGAGCCCCTTGCTTGCTTATGATGACAGTGACAATGGCAGTGACACTCCCAACTGACGTGATTATGGCCAGTAACGGCGATTAGGGCTGAAGAACGACGTGTTAACAGGACATAATAGAGGACGTAAGTGACTTCAGAAGCAAACAGAGTGGCACCTAAGTAGAAGGGCTTAACGCTGATGTATCCTGAGGGAAGGTGAATTTATGGGGAAGGTGAGTGGGTGCGTGAGGAGGCTGGTGAGTGAGTGTGTGAATCAGAGGTGTCGTAGCAATGGTTGTAGCTGTGAAATCAATAGGTTTTCTAAAGGAGAGCGAGAGAGGTAGCAGGCGTCAGTCACACACGCCCACACGAGCTGGAGGAAGTGTGAGTGAGGGAGTGAGTGATGAGATGTAGAGGAAGGAGGTGACGACGAAGAGGGTGAGAAGGACGAGAAAGGTGCGGACGAGGAGGGAGAGGAAGAAAACAGTGATGAGGATGGTGCAAGTACGAGGAGGAGGATAAGATTCACGGTTTACCGCAAGAGGGACAAGAGGATCAGTGAGGAAGAGGAGGAAGGAAAAGAGGAACACGAGGAAGGACATATGAGGTTCAAGGAGAGGATGAGAAGCTAAAGAGAACGGAGACAATGTAATAAAGGAAAGAAAACCACGAAAAGGTAATAAAAAGAGGATTAATATGCCTCTTACAAAAGTGACAGACAAGAAAGACCTCAGCTTAGGGTTAATGAGATAGAACGAGGTAAAGAAGCGAAGGGGAAAGGGAAGAATAGATGATGAAACGCGAGCATGAAGTGAAGAGAGAAAAAAATGCAGAAAAAAAGCTCTCATCTACGTACCTAGCTACTTACCAACACACACACACACACACACACACACACATGCGCGAGCCTTGGCACCCCGTCACCGCCGCCCCGGAGTGTAATCACATGCTGGGCAACACTCGTCATCGCCCTGCCAATGGTCGGTCAGCGCTGCCAAGCCGCGCCAAGGACACCCTCGTTTGTCTCCCTCGCGCTGACGGGCTCCAAAGGAATCTCGTGGAGGCTGACATGGAAACTTTGTCTTAAGAATTATTAGGTTAGTTAAAAAGAAATATTAACCTTAAATTAAAAGAAAAGAACAGAGAGAGAGAGAGAGAGAGAGAGAGAGAGAGAGAGAGAGAGAGAGAGAGAGAGAGAGAGAGAGAGAGAGAGAGAGAGAGAGAGAGAGAGAGAGAGAGAGAGAGAGAGAGAGAGAGAGAGAGAGAGAGAGAGAGAGAGAGAGATGCTCTAAATCTGTCGCTACGTTGTGAAATATTCATCTAAACGAGAAACTGAATATGGCAGATGAATAGAAAAATGATATCCGGGCAATTATTCAGAAATTATAAAAAAACTAAATATACAATGGAAGTCTTAACAGAAAATAGTAAATGCCATAATGTCGTTCAAAATATAAAGGAAATTGTACAAGATCTTAATCATTTTGACATTCCCAGAGAGAGAGAGAGAGAGAGAGAGAGAGAGAGAGAGAGAGAGAGAGAGA